>NW_010973034.1:3229190-3233516 GCF_000737465.1 Haliaeetus leucocephalus | reverse complement strand
GCAGCCTGGCGGGGCGGCAGCGGCCCGCGGAGCCCTCTGGCCCAGCGCGGCCTCCTCCAGTGCCAGGGGGGTGCCCGCCCCCCCCAGGTGCAGAGGCTGCAGGGCCAAAGCAGAGGCCGTTTCCTTTCGGGCGGGGGGATCCAGAAGGAAAAGGCCTCCCCCTGTGCCCGCTGTGTCTGTCCACTGTGGACGACAGGTGGGGGGGGAACCCTCGCCACCTCCTTGCTTGGGAAACCGGGCTGCGACAGTAAATGTTTGCCACTATCGCTGTCAGATAAGGGACAAGATCCAAATTCACAAAGCCTAACGATAGTGATTTATTGACCTGTTCTGCTGCCGGTCTGAGCCGTACAGAAGCAGTCGTGGGCAGCCGTCAGCCCGGTCTCTGAGTGGCACTGAGGAGGACAAGCACTGCGAGGTTTGGCTCATTCATAGTTTAGTGTTAGTTGTATGGAATTAGAGGGGGAAAAAGAGCTTTCTTAGCACTAGCTTTAAAGACACAGACCAAACACCCCATTCTCTTTCCCCTGCATTACAGATATATCTCTAAAATCTACAGGTGAGCAGCCAGGCCTGAGACTCAGTCCTGCTCCCTGCAAAGCCAGTGGCACAACTTCATCCGTGTTAGACTCCAACCCTTGGCAGGTAGTCTCCACGCCAGCTTCACACCACGCACTATGAACGTATACGCATGCATGCATGTATGTTTATAGTTATACGCAAGTGAGAGCTTCAGGAAGAACAAAACAGGTTACTGCAGATGGACAACAGCAAAGCCAAAGGGCTCCTTTCTCCTCCTCTCCCATTCCCTCCCAGAAAGGGCCATTAAAGATGCCTTAATTTTTACCTCATGCACTTGCCATTTAGTTAGGAAATTTAATTGTCAAAAGTCTGACGTTTTCTTTCTTCTAAATTAAAATAATGGAGGAGGTATGGGGTAATTAATGTGCTCACCCCAGGGTGAGCAATCAATGGAAGTGGTGTACATTTTAAAAATCTAAATGGACTTTTTTCATCGTGTCTCTGTGGGATGGCTACGTACCCACCTACTCCCTTCTGGAGGCAGCCAACAGAAATCAGAAAACAACTTTTAATTCAGGCAGGAGGGGCGGGATCTGCCCTAACGGACAGCACGCCCTTGGCTTCTCCACAAAGTGAAATATTTCGCATCATCTGTTTTAATTGAAACAGAAATAATGAACCCACCCTATGCTAATGCATATTAATGGCAACCGTAGGGAAGGGGGAGATGCGCTGATGAATATGCCCATTCATACAAGCAGCCTTTTCTGGAGGGGTGAAGGCAGCAAACCCCCCCCAGCTGCCGGGTTTTGTACGGGGTGCAGGGGACTGGCGAAGGCCTGGCTTCTCTTTCCACCTCCACAGACAGGGTTTAAGCACCTGCCTGTGCTGCCCTGCTTCTGCTCTGAGCCCGGACAGCCCCAGCTGCCGCTCGTTCACAAGTGGTTGCGTGAGAAAGTCAGAAAAGACAATTTCTCCGGCACCAACACCTGCCCAGCCACCACGCCAGCCCTCTTCCTGGCCTGTGCGCTGGCATCCCCAACGTCCAGTGCTGCAGGTGATGGCCCTGCTGGGAAAGGCAGCAGGTGGAGCGGCTGAAGGGGTGCATTATTGAGCACAAGGGCAGTCACTCCTTGTTTTGTAGTTTTATGCCGGGAACTGTACAGCACTTTATGAAACACAGGACAGAATCGCAGTCACTTACATTGAAAACACGTTCTAATAGATCAGATACGACTAACTCCTCGAATGTCTTTGAACGGTGCCTTAGTCTGCATGCGCTGTGTCTGAATGCTGAACAGAGGACTAAACTGAATAGCACTCATAACAGAAATCATTATCAAGTGGCGGGGGGGGGGGAGAGTAGTAGTAAAAACTGAGAGAACTGGAAACATTCCTTCTGGTACCTGGGTCTACACCCGAGATGCCCTGATGGAGTTCCTCCAGCACCTGGAGAAACACATTTCCCACTGCTTTGCTTATCAGTTTCAGCCTTATTTCTGCTAAACATTCAAGAAGAAATCTTCCCCTAGACTCAGAAGAAGTGACCCGTGTACTATGGAGCGCACTTATTAACGTTTTATCAGTCCGAAGCCAGAGGGCTGCTATACTTGCCGAATACAAGCTTGTTCACACAGTTTATTTTCTTAATTACGTAAGAAGCAGTTTGGTAACTTGAACTTCCCAGGAAACAATTAGCCAGTTCTATGTGCTGAACCCCCGTTCCCATAAGAAAATTAAAATGTTTATCTGGCTAAAATAACTTGTAAATGAACTCATTTTTTTGCTCACTTCTTTTTGTATTTCGTGCATTGTAGACGCTAGCAATGATATTAGTTCTAGTGTGGGAAAATATTATAATTGAGATCTGGTAAGTTATTTGCAGACTTCAAGTTTTCCTTTACACTGTGCTGACATTTAGTACAGCCCCGGTGAGGAAAACAATGCTGCCATTCATGGCTCTAGACGTAGATTTCAATCGACTTAAGCGGGCACAATGAAACTTGGTCATTCACTGGTTACCCATATTGTGTTCTCAAATTTTCTCTCAGCAAAAGTATAATGACTCAGTATTGTATGGTTGCATAGACAAGGGCTCAGAACAAGAGACACTAGTTTTGTCTGACGGTGTGAGAAAGTCGTGAAGGGATCTTTTCTTCCAGATGGTGTTAAATTCAGCTGCCTTTTTAACATTGGCCTTGCACAGCAATCTGCTGCTCCCCTTTCACAAAGAATAAGCCTGGGTCCCTGCTAGTTAACATGCATACTCACGCAACCCGCAACTTCACTCCAACTGTTTTACAATGCACTGGTATGCTAAATAAACTCTATCTGGTCTCTCCCAATGCTAAAACTAGCCTTGAAAGAACTGCTCCACTGATATTTACACTTCCCCCCCCCCCCCCCCTAAAACCAACCTGGAACGCTGTTTATTTTTTTTTTCCCCACGAGTTTTAAGGAAACGGCACCGAACAGACAGATAATCCTAGGAAACGTTACTTGCTGCGTGAGCCTCTTAAAGCATGAACTTAGAGGGCATGCTGCCACATTTCCACATCCTCTCTTTTCCCAAGTCAGAAGTTAGATGTGCAGGGCAAAAGGGGGGGCGGAAATGAGGCACTTTGCTCCTAAAGCAGTGAAGGAGTAACAATAATAATAGTAATAACAGCCAAACGTATTTTATTGATTGGTAGTCACGTAACATTAATAGGGTACAGAACGGTTTAATACGACAATGGCCAACACGCGATTATAATCCTGATATTTTTCTTCCGTGTTTTCCTTCGCAAGTTTACATCAAAGACCGAGAGGCAAGCAACAGCTTAAGTAAATTGACCCCGCTGAATGCCTAAGTAAACAATGGGTTTCCCCGGAAAACAGCTTATTGCCTTAATTGAAGCTCTTTGAGGAAGAAAACCGCGTACTTTGTCATGTAAATGTTAATTGTAGTAGACAATGGCTCTAGGTAAATAGCACCCCTGGACAGGCAGTAAATGAGAGGCGTGCGGGCACTCCGCGGTGAAAGGTTGGTGGCACAAACACGGTTTCGGATGTAAATAAACACGGGTCCGCTCACCGGTGGCTACCGCCATAAAACTTTGGCACGTGGAGCGCAGCCAAAACGGCGGATTTACCTCAAAACAGCCTGGCCAGGGTCCCGGCCGGCACTGCCGGCAGCCACCGGGAGAGACCCTCCGACCGAAGAGCGGCGGTGCGATTATTTTTTTTTTTTTTTTTCAGCGTAAGGGGAGGATGGGGTAACTTTTGAGGCCAAATTTTTTTGTTTTCAATCGACAGCACGCCTGCTGCTGCCAGGACTGCCTCTCCGCTCCCTCCCCTCTCCCGGTGTGTGGCGTGAAGAGGCAAATATTCCCGCTGTAAGCCCCAAAACAATGTTTTAGCCCGATTGCAAAGTAAAAAAAAAAATTAAACAAAAAATAAAAAGCAGGGCGCAGAGGGTTATCCCCTCGTTTGGCGGAGCCGTCTGAGCCCCGTTCGTTCCCTTATCTCTGATCTTATTTTAATCTGCCTCGCAGACGCTCGGTTTCTAGCACAGCATCCTGCGCCAGTGTGCCTCTGGGAAGACGTTTAGGTCAAGTCCAGAGGAAAACGCTACCCTTTCACAATTAATCCTCCTCGATTCCACTGCAAGAGGTTTTGCCTACGCTGCGGTAATTAATTACAGAGGCGATTAGCACCCGAACCGGTGTTTTATTAAAAACCCGGGGATGTTTGCAAGGCCAGCCTGCCACGCCTGCTCTTCCCTTCTCCCACCGGGCCCAGCCTCCTCGGCCGAACCCCCCC
>NW_010973034.1:3220685-3229180 GCF_000737465.1 Haliaeetus leucocephalus | reverse complement strand
CCACCCCCCCCACCCCCTCCGTTTTTTGTCAGGTCTATATACGTCCTAATTATTTCGGTTTGGGATGCCAGAGCTGTTTCCTGGATAGATCTGATCATCCTTAAACAAAAAGAGAGGAGGCGCACACGTGGGTTTGGGAGTAAATGTCACTTTCATTTCCAATGCTAGGCGCAGAGTAAGGCACAGAACATTTTTTAACACTTTGACAAGGGGGGAGGCGATCTCGTCTCCATCATGTCTTTCTGCTTCAGTAGCTTCCTCAAGGAAACCCTCTCGGAACAGAGAAGCATCTGTGCTCGCGTTTTGAATAGAAGAATAAAAATCGGCCATCACTTTTTTTCCATCTTTGTGCAGCTCCGCCGAGTTCTCGGTAGATATAAATTATTGAGCTTGCCTACACTTCAGTGTAAACTTTTTCTGAAAGCCTGCTTTCATATTCTTTGAAATAAACCCCGATGCTTTGTCTCAGAGGCACACAGACAGGTCTTGGGTTGGATTGTTGTTTTTTGGTGGGTTTGGGGTTTTTTTTCCTCTCTCAGTTCAGTCCACGCTGTACCATCACCACCACCGTCATCTTCATCATCACCAACTACCACCTTTATTTTTAAGGCCATTTCCTTGCAACGAATCGTTTTCCAAAAATGAAACTCAGGATTTCCAAATACCTTTCTGAGAGAAAAAAAAAAAATATATCCTCTTAGCCCAGTTAAAGGTTACCTGGTCTGGGTTTCTCTTTATTTATTTATTCAACAGCAATAGTTGCACATGCATTGTTTACCATCAGTACCATCTCCTCTGTGCAGCGTCTGGCTATCCGTTCTGTGCCATCTGACAACTTCGTATTTTGGAATAAGTGTGCCATTTAATTTCCTCCACTCCCACCTTCAGCTGTAAAAATGTTAGATTCAATAAGCATTCCTGACCTTTCTCGGTTTTTACTGTCTCTCGCAGTAGTCTTTCATTTTCATACGCTGTACGATGATCTTGAAGGAGTTTTTACTTTCGGTTATCTAGCTTTATGAAGACCAAAACACTCATACAGCTAGATAACCAAAGATAACAACTCGCTTCCCTCAAAGCTTTTTTTTTTTTTTCCTTGCTAGAATCCAGATTCTTTCTGACAAACAGGCGTGTTGTTTCCTCCAAGAGTACCAGTGCTGCTTTAAAATATTCATCCTTTTATGCAATTGTGACCTGGTTTGTGTGTCTGTGTGTATGTGCAGCTAATAACATCCAAAAGAGATCTGTTGCCTTCAAAGTTTATTCCGAACTTTTTCTTTCAGCCAGTAATTTCCGGCAGCGGTAGCCAACAATTCGTCTGTTAATACCAGAAAATAAAACCAGCTATTAAGGTGCGTCAAGCTGCGTTAAGAGTAAGAAGCATCCATCCCTTCACAGGCCTCTATTTGCATTGTAAATCGCTTCGTTCTCACGAAAGGCTCTTTAGCCTCTATGAAGATATAAAGCCATCGGCAATTTCCAGAGCGGTGTCAGGAGGAAGAAGGAAAGAAAAAAAAAAAAAATCCCATTTCAGTAGAAAGTGACAAGATGATTCGAGGATGCGGCTCCTGATCCCTTTAGATTATGCACGGCATAGAGCTTTTTACCAAATGGTGGCAGCTCGATGGCAAATATCTTGCGTGCGTGTGTGTTTTAGGGGGGAAGGTCCTCGCTTTCCCGGGGCTCCTAGAGCTGGGGAGAAGAAGACGCGGTCTTGCCGGCTTGCTGCTGCCCCCGGTCTGAAAGAAGGAGAAAAGGGCCATCATTGGAGGGCTTTCAGTGCCAAAATGTGGACCAGCCCGGCAAGGTCAGAGGTCCTGGACCGCGGGAGACCAAGGTAATGATGATGTCATGAGAAACCTCAAGTACACACGGCCATTGATATGCATGAGCGACCAGCCACCGGCCCCGGCCGGCGGGACCGAGCCCCCGCTCGCCTCCAGCATCGCCGCCTCCACCGCTCCCGGCCGCCGGGAGAAGCCGCCCGCCGCCTTTACCTTCCTCCTCGCCAGCGCAGACCGCTCTGACATCCACAGGCAGAGGCAGAAAGCTCTCTCTGAGGACAGATAAAAAGCGTTCGCAGCGCCTTTTTTTTTTTTTTTTTTTTTTTTTTTGCCTGCTTTTTCTCTTCTGGCAGCCTCCGCTTGTGCAGGGGGATGCGAGGCACTTGGCTGCCTGGCTCGGAGCGGGGCCTTTGCTTTTCCCAGGCCGGGGACCGCGTCTGTGCTACGCAGTGAGTCGATGTGTAATTACATTGACAATTTGCTCTGACGGGTTGTGCGGGGGCTGGTTTTTTGGTTGTTGGGGGGTTTTGTTGTTGTTGTTGTTGTAGGTTTGGGGGGTTTTGTTTGGTTGTTGTTGTTTGTTTGTTTGTTTGTTTTAAATGGCTCCGCATCTCGGCCGTGTTTCGTGATTTGCAGGTATTTACACCGGGACGGCTGTGCAAGGCGTTTTTCCTCTGCGTGTCTGTCGGGAAAGCTGCGAGCAGCAGGCTCAGTGTATTTTATACCATCTATACCCTCTCTCCCCCCTCCCCCCCCCCCTCCCCCCCCCCCCCCCCAGCCTCTGTGTGTGTGTGTCTCTCTGTGTCTGTGTTAGAATGCAACACAGGTGAACATTGCAGCAATATTTATCTAAGGCGATATATCATCTGGCGAAATGCCTTAATAAAAACGCTGATTTATAGTTTATTTTTATTAACCTCGTACTTAGAGCAAAGAAATGCATGCTGACGTTACTCAAGGAACCGTTGGAGGCAAGTCCTTCTAAACTGTTAGAATGCGTTGTGTACAGTTTTAGGATTTAAGTCTCTCAGCTCCCCCTCCCCCACCCCCAAAAAAGAACATTACACTTTGAATTATTTAACAGTATAATTTGTATAGAATTTTTCTAAGTCTAAAGTGCAAACATTAAAGGTCTCTCGAGTATACATGATACAATGCATCTTCTCACTGAGGTCTACCATATTTACTGTTGAAATTAATAAATGCACTTCAACAGCTCGTGCATGCTGCAGTCAGTATAGGATGCAGGCTGAAAAATCCAGCACAGGCAGAATACAGACTGCTCTGCACTCCTAAAGGAATTATGACTTAAAATTCGTGCTGCTGCTGTTCTTTTAAGGTGCAAAATAAAACACAACCATACCATGCGCTATGTTCCCGTCCAGTCACAGTCAATATGCCACACTGCCTTTAAATGCATTTGTTTGTAAATTAACCCGTGTTTGCACATGTTGCTATTGTTAGGGGAAAAATTTTAAATGCATGAAGTTAAACTGAAGTTGTTGTTGCTCTGTGTTGGCTGCATAGCCTGCTTACATGACAAAGCGTACGTGTGCTTGTGTGTACATAGGGGAACCATATGTACATGTGTCGGTCTAGGTACATGTGTCTGTGTTAAAATATATATGTAGGTGTATGTGGTTACACTGTAAAATGACAACTATATCAACCAGTCCATTTTTATCCTAAGTTAATATTACAAAGGCGTGAAAATGGGGAAGCAATCGCATTTGTCAGACAAGGCCCAAAATTAATACTGCCACCAAGAAGTAACACATATACATTGCTGATCTGCTGAATCTCGGATTCAGCAGCGATATTGCTAACGAGGCCGCTCATTTGTGGTTTCAGAATCTCAGCCTTTGAAACTAGGCAGCTCTTTTTTAAACAGGTATTAGATATCCTGGTATATCTGCAGTTTACCACCGGTGCTTTGTACCTGAGAGACGTAAGAGCTAACAGTGCCAGCCTTCTTTGTGGAAAATACAGAGCCTGGCACAAAGTGGTTAGAATTCTTATAATGCTGCATTATTAGTTACTGAGCTTCTTCATTACCTCTCAGGCTGTTCAGGCACAACAGGGACCACCGAATCAGACATCTGATACATCCAGGGGCACATGATCATTCTGATATTATGTAAAATTCTAATGAGCTTTTCTGAATTGGCAGACAGACGGAGAGATGTTTTTTTTCTGGCAATAGCTAGGGGCAGCAGTGTTGGTGATCAGGCATGTGTTGCACACGACAGGCTTGTGATCTTATGCATCAAATTCTTTCAGTCAGAGGCAGGAAAATCCAAGTGCTCCTCATGTATATGTGTGTGTAAGGCTATGCTTACACAGATATCTGTATATATAATGCATATTAACACAGACACGTCTGTACACGTTAATGCATGCATGTAAACCATGTCACCGGATTTACAGTTTAATGCAAGGCGTATTATTGCAAATTGATATGTTTCAAAGATGCAAGGTATACCTTTCAAACACCAAGCCCTGGTCTCACAACCACCCCACTTACACACTGACTTGGGAAGTAACTGCAATACACCTGTCACATTTTGTTGATTAATCACCAGAGCCTCAGTAAGTCAAAAGAGCCAACATCACTATTATGACCTAGCTGTTCATTAGCCGTATTACCCATTACATTTTCTAACTCTCAGACATCTAGCAGGGCCTCAAAATCAACGGGTGTCAGGTAAGAATTCCTCAAAAGTATTTGCTTATTCTGAATATCATAAAAATGTATGCAGCGGTTGCAAAATACGTTTTCAAGACTGCAGTGTTGTCTAGGGTCTGGAAAGTTTAAGCAATGTGTAGTTCTGAAATTACTGCCGAAAATATCACCTGAATTGTCAAAAGCATCTGTTGTTAACACTTCCTGCCTTCTTCCAGTTTACATCATTGTATAAAACTTATTCATTCCAAAATCACCGTAGTAATGATCTGCATATTGGGAGATACGGAATCCAAACATTGACTTTTTTGTCCTACCTCCCTAATATATTCCCACTAATGGCCTGTAGATTAGTATGTGATTGCCATGCTTGTTTTCTAATCTTTTTATAGGTCTCCAGATGGCTGTGACGTAAAGAAGAAACATCCTGCGTGGATTTCTTAAGAATAAACAGTCTGTATTGGCTTTAAAGAGGAATGCTGATGATTCTGTAATAATTGCAGTCAGAGCCCCGTCCTAATGCCAGCATCCCCACCTTCTGCGGGGAAGACACACAGGAGCCCCCCTTAAGATGCTGTGAGGTACATAAGAAGGGTGTAGCATTACATAAATCCCCCTTTTCCCACTAAATCATGGTAGAATTCATGCAGATGTAAACGACGGCATGCCAGTACAGCACAGGCCAGCTTTCCCTGCAGAGCATCCCTTTCCTCCCAGCCAGGTAAGTCACTTGACTAGCTCGCCTTCTAATAAAGGTGCCTCATCATTTCTTTTGTGACCACAATTTAATTTTACAAGCAACTGTGCTTCTGTTATGTTGAACATATGGTACGCAAAGGGGTATCCAATAGAAATCCAAATTACAAAATAACAAAAGGCAGACTGTCGAGAATTCAAAGTCTCAGAAAAAAAAAAACAACAAAACACAAACTGCAAACAGTCAGTAATTACACATGAAAACACTGTGTGCTGTTAAAGAACATATATCCACATCTGCAGGTAATGCATATCGTATCGCCTGACTTTTATTAAACAAAAATTTTAAAATTACCGTTTCTTGTTATGACTGTCACTCCCTGTGGTCTGTCTGCGTTGTCTAAATCTGAAAAATAGCCAGAAAATAAGCAAAGGATCATAATTTAGATGCTTCCAGTGTTTGGTTCTTGCTCATGAAATATATGTGAGCAGGCAAACCTATGCGTGTTCAGAAGTATATGAACTTCTGAGATTATTAAATATATCACTGAAACACTTGGCTCTAGATTAAAACAGGGAAATAACTAGCCACATTTCCTGCAGATGATCTAATGTGACACAAAACAGATATGAGTGATGTACTCCGGTATCTGCAGGGTTAAATGTGGTAATCAATATTTACAGGAAATAATCTGAATAATATAATTAAAACCCAAATTGCATCATTATTTCTGGAGAACTATGCTTAGAAATAAAAGGTTATGAATATTATTTGGGGCTGCTGAAGAGAAGTGATGAAAACTACAGAGGCAGATTCAGGATTTGCATACTGTAAGCTGCCAGTTACTTAATAAAGGATGGAGGCTCCACCTAGCCTTCAGTTCAAAACATGCAAAACACATTAAACCAGCCTTTCCCTGCTAGATTTCCCAGCTCTTCCACACCGCCGGTGTCCTGAAACCGGGATCACCGGGAAGGCATGCTCTCTATTTACAGCCCTGCGAGCGTATCCATAGCCGCGGGGGTAAATAAATACAACGTAAGCCCCTCGCTTTCATTGCATCATATCCATTACACCAGCCCCAGCTAAAAAATGGCATTATTATTATTATTACTACTACTGCTATTACTGTTTCCCAGGAAGCAACCCAGTTCTTCTCTTTCACGGGGAAGCGGTTTCACCCGTTTCACGGACCCGGGGTGGACCTGAGTTACAGAGGGATGATACTTCTTGGGTGGGATGGATGGAGGGATGCAGCAGAGCATCCCTGGACGGGTCCCCAGCTCCAGTGACACCCGGGACTGAGGTCGGCGGCCGCCCTTCACCGGCCCTCCTCGGGCTTCGGCACAGGCCTCCCCCCCACTCCCTGACCTTCTCCCTCCCCCCAAAAAAAAGGTGGGCTCCTGAGCCGCCCCGGGCCGGGCCGGCCGCACCGTGTCCGTCCCGTCCCCCCCCGCCCCGCCTCGGCCGGGAGGGCAAGAGCGGCAGGAGCATCATGCGTTTATCAACCACCCCCCCCGCGAGGAGGGGTGCGTGTTTTGACCGGGCTGCATTTCGGATAACCCGGGAAGTGATGGCTGCCGGCTCCAAGTGATGCACTACACGCGGAGGCAGCGGGTGGGCTAACTGCAGCGAGCAAGAACTTGCACCCCGGCCAGCGGCAAGATATGACTTCGGCTCCTCTCTTTTCTTTTTTTATTTTATTTTATTTTATTTTATTTTATTGCTCCCTCTTTTTTCTCCCCCCCCCTTTTTTTTCCCTTTTTTTTTTTTTTTTTTTAAGCCCCAATATGTAGAGGCCACAGGACTTGGTTCCTATACTCCAGCCCTGTGAGTGTTTGCTCCCGCGCCTGCACACCTTCCGAGGGCACCCAGGCATTGCCAAAAAGCGTCCCGAAAAGCCACAGCTCTGCTTTCGCCGGCACTCTGCCGGATAATTAACAGGTCCCGCACCCTAACTACGCTCCACGACCAACAGGTTTAGCATCAGAAGCACAAAATCGGCTAACCGGCGTAAGCCGCCGTGTCAAGTCATAAACCCTGCCTTGTTAATCAAATTTCCCTCGCCGGGGGCGAGTGGAAGTGGCCGGAGCCCTGCCGGGGCGACCAGCTCCTGCTGCCCGGGGAGAGCTGGCCCCAGCCCGGGCTGACACGGACCCGGGAAACCCCGACCTGCCCGGGGCTCAGCATCCCCAATTTTGCAGGGAATTCAGGATCGGTCTGTCCCCCCCCACACACCCCCACACCCAGCGGTACTTACATTTCTTCGCCTTTATCAGAGAAAGATTTGACCCCAGATCTAAGGGGGTGAGCTGAGCCTCCGGTGGCAAACAAAGATCCCCACGGCCAAGCCCCCTCGGAGCAGAGAAAGCTCTTTCATGTCTCCAGAAATTCACGTCTTTCCCCTCGCCATCCCTCTTTAAAAGTGCCGCTTAGCTCCACGGTGTCATTCTTGCGCTCTAAAAGAGTTAGAAATCTTCCATCCAGGAAAACGGGAGAGAAACGCAGAAAGTTGGCTTGGGTTGGATTTCTGGTATGGGGTTTTTATTATTATTTTATTTTCCTTTTTCCGTATTGCTTCCTACGCCCCGGAGTAGAAGTGAAGTGTGGTATGTGAGGCTCTGCAAGTTTTTGGGGGGGTTGGCCAAGGTCTAGTCCAGCCCTCTCTGCTGAGGAGGACGTGCTCTGAAATTCAACCAATTTCCCCAACGCTTTTGTTGCTGATGAACTGAAGCCCTATTGTTCATCCATTGCCACGGTCTTTTTCAGTTCCTACTATACGTTATGCGTTGCCAGAGATAATGAATTTGCACCAAAACCTCTCATAGTCCCATTCTGACAGACGGAACAAATTAGAAATGTCTAGTCTAAAGAAGAGCAATGGCTACCTTTTCCTAGAGAAGAAGGAAAGCGCGCATTTCTTTGGAAACTTAAAAAGAAAAAAAAATTGCAGCAAAAGGTCGAGTTTTCTAAGGTGTTTTCCTCCGGCTAACTTCTGAAGAACAGTTTCTTCCGCGTCTTGTTTTGGGGAGGCACTGCCATTTTGTGCAACTTTTGTCCGAACCCACCAGCCGGCCAACAGCAGGAAAAAAAGAAAAAAAAAAGAAGGAGAAAAGAAAAATTAGAAAAAAATCATGGTGCTAACAGAAAAGACTCTCTTCCCATCCCTGCTGTCAGGCAAACTTGTAGCGTGACCTCTCGTCGCTGGAAGGAGGGTGTCCTAAATCGCTGCCGGTTCCTCCTCTCCTCCATCGCTCCGGGTTTGGAAACAGCGTGAAAACGCTCGTCAAAGCCCCGGCTGGGTTTTAGGGCGCGGGAGGCGGGCGGGGAG
>NW_010973034.1:3219769-3220675 GCF_000737465.1 Haliaeetus leucocephalus | reverse complement strand
CGGAGGAGGGCTGCGAGGGGAAGGAGCGGGCTCAAAAATGAATATATATATACATATATATATGTTACACTCGCGCACAAACATATGCATGTGTGCGTGTGCATATATATATATATATATACACACACATATATGTGAGTGTATATGGTGTCAGCTGAGTGTCCCGCCCGGAGCGCCGCTGCAGGGAGCGGGGAGGCGGTCCGCCATCCGCGGGCGCGGATTTCCGCCAATTATCCGCGGATTTATTTCCGCGGGGACAGCGGGAACCAACGCACCGCATCCCCCGGCACCCGGGCATCCCCTGCCCGGCACAGCCCCCGGGGACCCGGTGGACAAAGAGAGCTCTGTGAGGACCGAAACGCGAGCCCGGAGAGAACCGAGGGAATTCAGGAGGAGCCCCCAGCGACTCAGGAAAAAAAACAAAAACAAAAACAAAAACAAAACCCCAAAAGACCCAAACCACCCCCAAAAAAAGACCCAAAGAAAACCAAAGCCAAACTGCTGAAAGGATTTATAAAAGTCCACACCGCTTCCACCGGCCAGAAATACACTCGCGTTTCCACTCCCTGGCGTGGGCCTTTAAGTTTAATTGAGATGCTTGAATGGAAAGGCGGGGAGGGTGGGTGGGTCGAGGGGTGTGTGTGGTTTGCTCCAGGAGCGACATTGCCAAAGTGCGGAGAGATGCTCTGGAACATCTCACAGCAGTCTAACGAATACATAAATAACGTCAGGGGAAAAGGAGCGGAATTCGTGTCCTAACAGAGAACACCCCACGCTTCCAAACCGCCGGTGCCATTTCATCCCGCCGCCCCGCCGGCAGAAAATTCCTCTGCCGCTAAAAGTTCTCCGAACATCACCACGTACCGCGGCGCCTCCAAAGGTGGGGGGGGCGGGTAAGAGAGGGGG
>NW_010973034.1:3217087-3219306 GCF_000737465.1 Haliaeetus leucocephalus | reverse complement strand
GCTGCTGCTGCTGCCGCCAGCGCTCATTTCGTCGGGCAGGGGCGCGGAGCGGCGCGGAGCAGCGCGGAGCGTCTCGGCGGCTGCGCCCCCCGCCCCGCGTCTCCCATCCCCGCTTCACGTTCAAGGTTTAACGGCGAGGTCACGTCCATTGACGTCAGCTCGAGGCATACTGTACGTCCGGCGACATTTACATACATCAAGGAAATTAGGGCATTAAAAAAAAAAAAAAAGAATATGCAAATCTCGCTGCTCGCAGAAGAGACCGCGGATTCCCGGAGCGATCACCCCTATTGCGGAAGATCCTAATTAACGGAACAAAAAAATCGAGCGTCCCCTTTCCTTCCAAACATCATCATCACCATCACCATCATCATCATCATCAATCAACACAGCAAACATCCCCGAAATGAGCGATCCGGGCCGGGCCGGGCTGCGGGGTGTGATCCGGGCTCCACCGCTGCGCCATTCTCCTCTCCTCCTCCTCCTCCTCCTCCTCCTCCTCCTTCTCCTGCTGCTGCTGCTGCTGCTGCTCCTCTTGGCTCCAGCGTGTATTAGTTTTAATACTGATGCATATGTAAAGGTATATTTGCATTTTTTTTTATTTACTGAAAGTTACAAGCTATCGCTTTTCCTTTGATCTCCCCTTTCTTTGTTTGGCTGGTTTGTTCTTTCTTTTTTTTTTTTTTAAACACCCTCCCCCTTTCCCTTCTTTCTATTCCCCCGGTTTTTGGCGAGACTCTGCTGTGTATGTGTCTTTACATTCAGTTTCCTCCATGTTTCTGTTTGTGTAAGGTTTACAAAATACGCAAGGTGCTGGTATTACAAATCAAGGGCACAGATGCTTGCTGGGTTCTGAGAGGAGAGGAGAGGAGGATCTCATTGCCAGGCTCAGCGATCATACCGCTAGCTCGAAACTGGAAGTTTGATCGCCTAATTAACTTCGTATTAGGAAAAAAACCCACCGAAACAACCCCAAACCCGACCGTTTTAAGGTGTAAGGCGATACAGATAAGGCGTGTAATGGGGACTGTTTCAAGGGATTTATAATATCTCATTGCTGTATTACGGCCTGTAGGCGCACTAATATCTGCCTCGATTTTAGGAACACTTTTTGTCAAAACCTTCTCTTAAAATGTGTAGACCCAGGTGCAGAGAGCTTTCTCTGAGGAAGACATCTTGTACATTCTGTCTTGAGTGCTATGTTATTAAAAGTATTACATCTCATTCTCACGTGTGTAGCTTTAAACCCGCTACCTAATTCTCTACAGGAAAAGCACTTTTAGAGGTTAATTTAAAATATTGCCGATAGCATTACATTTGCTCTATCCGAAAATCCACAGGCCTTGAATTACAAACACTGTTAGCACATTCCGGTTTACCTTAATGGGGAAATTCTTACAAGAAAGAAGACTAGCAAGAAGAGTAATTTAAGTCTGATTAAAAACAGAAGATTACCCTCTTTTTATAGTGCAGGCATTTTACGTTTTCAAACGAGTAATGTTATTCCATTAAAAAACCCAACACCTGCCCGTACTCATATTTTTTCTTTCTTCCCCCCCCCCCCAAGTGCATGCGTAGATAATTAGTTACACTATGAATGACTTACCTGCATGAAAGTATAGGGCAAAAGTTAGCTCTCCCCAAAGAGTGTCATGCCTTTTTTTTTTTTTTTTTTTTTTTTTAAATAAAGAGCAGATTGTCATGCTCGGTCTGTATTATTCAGTGCCTGTTTCACCACACGTATACTTTAATACTTTGGCGTTTCTTACGGTATTTCCAGCGCTACCTCTCGCTCCAGTTTTACAAGCTCTACACCGATATGTCACCCAATAAAAAAGCGGTCAGATGGCTGCAGGTAAAACATTAAAAAAACCACAAACAAAACAAGCGCCCAAACCCACGAAACCCACCCCAAAACGGAAACCGACACCGTCATCCGTTAGGTCATCTCTTACCTTACCCCCTATAGCAACAATTCATTAGGAAATTACCGTTTCTACACGTTTTTACCAATAGCGGGTGCCGGGGACTCCCGGCCCGCGGACACAAACCCAACCTCCCTCCCCGGCTTTTAATTAGCGCGCGTGCAGCTCTCGCGCCCCGGCGGACCCCCATTAGCATATGCAGAGAGGCAGGCGGAGGTGTGAGGGCGGGGGGGGGAAACACATACACACAGACGCCTGTCCGTCCGTCTGTCCGTCCCCGCAGCGCATCCTCCC
>NW_010973034.1:3215573-3216878 GCF_000737465.1 Haliaeetus leucocephalus | reverse complement strand
CCCCGCCCCCCCGGCTCGGAAACGCGTTACCTAATATCGGCCCTTTTACAGTTAAAAATACGGGCGCGTATATTCCGCTGCTCATCTGCACCGCTGCCCCGAGGTGTTCAAAATACCACCGAAGTTGGCGATTTCACGGATTTCGGCCAAGGATAGGTAAATAAATAAAGGAATACATAAAAGCACGCATAACGCTCAGATTTGGGGTGGCCACGGAGACGAGACAGGGCGCCGGGTTGGAAATAAATAAATGGATGAAATAGATCCAATTCTTCGTCTTCTCATTTTTTTCCCTACCCTCGTCGTCTTCCTCCCCACCCCCCGCTTTTAATACCTAGACTCCTCTAAACAGAGTATTCAGCATTTTACACTTCGATTTTCTCCCTCATCTCTTCTGCCTTATCTGCTGCCTTTTCAAAATAAGAGGAACTGCGTATCCCTCTACACGTGAACATATAAGTTTTGTCATTATTTACATATTATTTTAGAAGTGAGGAGATGCAGGTATAAAGGAATGCCTGGGTTTTTTTTTTTTGTTTTTTGTTTTTTGTTTGTTTGTGTGTTTGTTTGTTTTTTTTCCCTCCCGCAAGACTTAAATACCGAAACGAAAAAATGTAGGATGGCAAACACATAATATTAGATGAAGTAACCGAAATCTGGCATGAGAAAAATATATATTTTTTTTCAGTAAGGAAAAAAGCAGAATTTGGAGTTTTCTGCCTACACGTGCACAAAAAAAAAAAAATCATAATCTGAATTCTTTACACAAAAGCTTCCAGTGCGGATACACCCTGACGGTCTGACGGTACACCTCCTTTGGAAATAATAAAGAAAACCCCAAAGCCATACCCCTTGTCTGTGGTTAAGAACATCTGCCCTGATCAGAGGTAGAAAGGTAGAAACCAAGAGGAGCGGCGGGAGAAGAGGGGGTGAGAACGGCAACACTTGCATCCAGACTTCAAATAATCGCTAAATGGTGAGATTTCCCGGGAGTGACGTACAGCACACTCTTTGTCAGAGGCGTTTTGGTGAGGATGCAGGACGCCAACTTCAGCACCAGTGACCAAAGCAGCTGGGTTCCCACGCACGGCGTGGGTTTTTTTGGCTTTCAGCACTGGCAAGAAGGGGAAGGAGCCCCATTTTCGCGATGGCTGTTTTGCTCATTTATTTTCGTGATCAGTTTATACCTGGGCATAAAATAACCCGTCAGTAAATGTGAGGTTTGTAATGCACGGTTATTTCGCTCTTTTCCACAATTACGGCCTCACAGAGAGAAGTTAACCTGTTTTTTGTTTTTTTTTTTTC
>NW_010973034.1:3213907-3214934 GCF_000737465.1 Haliaeetus leucocephalus | reverse complement strand
GGAGTAACGCTGACCGGCTGTCTGCTGGCAGAGCATCCCCCGGGGGGCGGGCAACACCCCCGGGTCCCTCCTCCCCGACCCTCCTGCACCCCCCGACCCCGCACCTTCCACGCACGGAGGGGGGATATTCTTTCCCCCCGCTCTTCGCATGTTAATTACCGGGGTCAAACTATGGTCTCGTTCTGTGGGTGCTTGTTTGAAGAAAAGCTGGGCTTGCGAACAGCGAGGGGCGGGGGGCCCTGCAATATCGCAGGGAACATATTTCAATATTCGTCCCTGCAGAATGGCCTCATTCTTTATTTAATTTGTACCGGTGCTGCATGGAAAGAGTTTTTTTCTGGGAAGCACTTGCGAGCTGATCGTACGGAGCTTTACCTTTCCCCCCATTCTCCCTTCCTCTTTTTTAATAAAAGTAAAGAAAACGAAAGGTTTGATGTTACTGAGAGGCAGTTTTTACGAGCAGGAATGGCAGTGAGGAGCTCTAATCGCGGCAGGTTGTCAGGAGGAAGACGCACTCCCGAGAAGTTGGAGGGTACGTTTGATTGGATTAACCGCCACTTTTGTTGGTGTTGTTGTAGTTATTTTGGTAGTTCATTAGCCCAGCTTCCGCCAAGCAGGTGTGCTTCGATAAATGATTTCCCAGATCTCCTTCTAGGAATTGTGGTCGTCTCGTATCTCAACAGACTGCGGGCGGAGAAAAGAATAACCCGGCTCTTTCGGAGGACCTTTTTTACTGCACCTGCAGGAGTTTATTTCTTCTCCGAAAGAAAAAAAAAAAACAAAAAAACAAAAAACCAAACAAAAAAACCCAACCAAAAAACCCCAAAACAACCAAAAAACAACGAGCTGGGCTTTTACAGTGAGGAAAGGCTGTGGGCTCACGAACATCAAATATTTGTATTAAAGGGTGACGTGGCTGGTATATGCGGTTGCAAAAACACGCGTGGTGTGGCTGCCCCTCCCGCGTTTTAGCTGCCGTGCTGCGGGTACCGGCGCGGAGCCTCACACCTCCCCGACAGCCCCCACC
>NW_010973034.1:3209421-3212514 GCF_000737465.1 Haliaeetus leucocephalus | reverse complement strand
CACGTCTTGAGGGGCGGCCCCACTTTCGGGATCCCCGCCCGGCGGAGCGAGAAGTCGAGTCTCAGCCCATGGGACCCCCAGGGGGACTCGGGTTTGGGGTCAAAAGAAGGAGAAGTGGTTTCGGGCCCCACGCCGCCAGTGGGGGCTGCCGGCGGGACTCAGGCTGGGGCGGGGCATTCCCCCCCCCCCCCGGTCCCTGTGGCATCCCCTCCTCTCCTTCTGGGTGTTGATATTATTATTGCCACTGATAACTAACAGCTAATTAGAAAGGGAGGCCGGCAGCCGGGGCGGGCTGGGACAGAGGGAAAGGGTCTCGCCGGGAAGGTGGGGGGGAAGGGTGTGGGGGGGGGGGGCGATGGACCCCGGCAAAGGCTGGTCGTGCATCACTGCTGCAACACCGCCGGTTCCCGGGGAAGTGCAATTACCGGCAGGCCCTCGCCGTTAATGACAGAGGAGGCTTGACGAGCTGCAGCTCCTTCCCTCGTTACAGGGCGGGGGGGGACACACACACACGCTGGCAGCCCACCTTCCTCCGAGGGGCTGGCGTCGGCGGGGGGCTCGCCCTGGACCCCCCTCGAAACTTTCACTACTGCAGATATAACGATCGCCCCTCCGATTCCTTGGCTGAAATTTGGGTTTGGTTTTTTTTTTGTTTGTTTTTTTTTTGTTTGTTTGGTTTTTGCTTTTTTTCCCCAAAGGTTCATCGAAAACTTGTTGGCGTTAATACCCTCCGGGGACGATGCAGCACCACCGTGCCCGGCATCAGACCCCCACGTTTGTGAGTGCTACATCCACCACGATTTAGCACGCCAGAGATTGCATCATTCTCAGCCTGCTCCCCTCTGTAATGCAAATGACGGCAAAATATGATTTGCCGTAGAGCTAATGGGAGCGGAGCGCGGTGCATCAGCAAAGCTGTGGTTTCGGTAGGGTTATGCAAGTTTCGTGTTTGCACAGAGTGAAAAAATAGCAAACACGAATATTTGTCAACGCATTTTGGGGTGTTTATACCTTACTATATCCCAATAAACAAATAACGTAATGACAGATTGTATTAATGACATCGAAATAAAATTAATAGGAAAGAATTACATTGTATTTTAAAACAGACGGCACTAAAATGAAAATAAATCTTCGATGCTTTAGCGTAAACAAGAAAAAAAATATTGTAAGCGTCCTATATCGTGTTCAGATTTTGTCCTTACTTTCGTATCGATTTTGGTGTTGTGTAAAAGTATTAATACAGTAAATACAAACAGCTAAGCCAGACTCGATTTAGAATTACGACTATTTAAATTACCAAAATAAAAACCATCGAATAATGTTGTTCATTCTAATAAGCACGGAAATGTTTTCCTTTTAATTTACTTATTTTCAAAACAGAAACTGAAACATATTAGAACTGACTTCCTTTTAAATCAGAAGGGTTGACATTAGCACAACCATCTGCATATTCTTGCCACTACCCGAAGCACGTAAAAATGAAAAAGCAACCTCCTGAATTTGCATTTTTTTTTTCCTTACCCTGTCTATTACCACCGCTATTGATTACATGTACTCACTTTCTCGTACGGACCATTCATTCTCTGGTGTCTGCATCTTTCTGAGCGCGCTCACACTCAGGTTTATTCTTCTTCAGAATAGTTACTAGATATACTGACAGCGCCAGAGTAGTGTTGGGGTTTTTTTTTTTTTTAATAGTGATACATGAGAATTTTTTTAGGCTTCAAAAATCAGCTAAGCTCTTTCTGGGCAGGTCAGCTCCAGTGATGTTAGGCATCAGTTGCTGTCGAGCTCTAAGAATTCAAGCGGGGGAAAAAGGGGGATTATTAAGCATGGAATCCTCACCAAATTTGTTCTAAAGCCATTGAAATCGGTGCAATTGATTTTAAAGGGGCAGAATTTGGCCCAGTTGTTCAAGTTACAAGAGTAAGTGGCTGTTTGTTTTAAAATGTAGTTCTCAAGCTCATCTCTTGTTAAACTTACATATGAGGCAGGTAACGGCACGGTATTCAGCTTTTTCAAAGGAATTTAAGGGGGGCTGGGGGGTCTGCTGAAGTTAAAATTGTTTATTCCCAAATTTATTAGATAGTTCCTGTAGTGCGGTTGTGCGGAACATGATTGTCAGAAGAAAAAATCTTGCTCAGATGTTAACGCCGTACAAATGGGGATAAAACATTTAAAATCGTGCTTAATTATTCTGGAGAAGTGAAACGCTTTAATTCTATTTTCTGTCTTTCCTCCAATGATCTTCTCTCCCCAAAACTTTCCTCGCGAATAGCACACCTGCATTTCAGAACAAAAAGTAGGCCACTCGAAAAACCCTCTGTCCGGGCAGAGGGAGCGTGGGATCCGGAATCAGGGTGCTCGGTAGGTCCGTGGCACCCTCTGAAGAGAATTCGGATTAAAACAGGACACACTTCGTCCGTCTCTTCGCTAGACGAAATCGCTTCCAGTACATCGTAAGTGTAAAATGTATTATTTTTTTGTTGTTTGCTTAACTTAAGGTAGACTCCCGTCCTGCAGCTGGTACTCAAAGCAAAGCAAAACTTCCATTAAGGCGAGTGGACATTTTTCCTGGGAAAGAACTGAGTACGGTCTCAAAAACGAGGGTAGAAAGTTTGGTGAGTTCTTCGGAAGTCGATTTTTTTTTTTTTTTTAAAGTCTGAGTGGAGTGTTATTATAAAAACGTGCTTAAGTAGTAAACCGAGAACTTCTGAACACGCCTTGAACTCTGCAAAACCGGGTAAGATCCCACTCCCACTGCAATCAAATACAAGATGCTGCTGGGTTCCGCCACAGCAAGAAGGGTCCTTGAATTGCTCTTGCTCACACAGAGATGCAATTCGGGTCTGCTTCGTGCACCCCTCTGGAGCTACACCCCAAAACCCGGGGGTCCGGGGCGCTCACGGACCCACGCAGGATGCCTCAAAAACGAGATGGGGGTTTCCCTGATAAAAAGGTACCAGCCGGGGATGTGAGGAGCATCCAACTCTCCTGCCCTGAGCTCCAGTGTCCTCTTTCAGCCGAGATCGTTATTCTCACCAGAGGAAAACGATGAAGAGTTATAGGAATTGATCAATTACCACCCCC
>NW_010973034.1:3208536-3209379 GCF_000737465.1 Haliaeetus leucocephalus | reverse complement strand
GTGCTTTCCAGACTTGCTTAAAAGCGATCATTTTCCCCAAGCGGTGTAGAAACGACAGGCGAAATTTTCAAAAGTGTCTACCGTTTTCCCGCTCCCCCCCCGCCCCCCCGATGGACAACTAGACTTGCTGAACACCGGAGGGCGGGGGGGGGGAGGAAATTATCTTAAAGGCTGGTTAAACCCACAGGCGCAGTAAAGGTGGACCTGCGGGGGGGGACACCCACCTGGAAGTGGGCATCAACGATGTGTAGGAGCAAGCCTGCAGCCCCCACTTCGGTGTCACCCCCCCCCCCGCAGGGATTTCGTGTCCCTGTAGACCTGCAGACATCCCGTAACGTGCCATACAGCACAGCTCTGCGGCTATATATTAATTATGAAGGTATTATAAGAGGGGAACGCCTGAGACACAAAAGGCAAGGAGGCGTTGAGGAAGCGTTCCCAGTCGAAGTTCCTGCCAGGTGAGGAAGCCCCCCCGACCCCCCCGTGTCCTGCAGGGACAGCTTCTCCCCAGGCACCAGCAGCACGTTGCTCCTAGAGAAAAAACCCACTTTTTCCTCATACGCAGGTTGCCCCCAAAAACGGGATGGGAAGGAGAGCGGGACGCAGGTAGACTCCTTCCAGAGCAGAGAAAAAGTCTCTTTTGCTTTCTCTTCTCTTTCCAGAGCGAACACCTACGCAGAATGATGGCCCCCCCCCCTCCCACCCCCGACGGGCACCGCGGGGGACCCCCGCCAGACCCACTCCCCCCCTCCCACCCCGACAAATCCAGCGAACTTCACCGGAGTAAAACCGCCAGCGTTCAGGAAAACAACTACAACAACAAAAACCACTTTTCTCTCCCCC
>NW_010973034.1:3208140-3208518 GCF_000737465.1 Haliaeetus leucocephalus | reverse complement strand
CCCGGCCGGGTTAATACCGGTTTTTCATCCCGACAGAACTGTTTTTGGCCGGTTTTCAAGCCGCCCGGAGCGGGTCGGTGCCCGCGACCCCCTGCACGCGCCTCCTCCCCCCACCCCCCGAAGGGACACGTATCTTAAACACGTACCGATAACAACAGTGATAACAGCGTACGACGTTGTACTTATCACGATTATCAATCTTATTATTAATAGCACCACCATTAGCACGACCATTAAAAGAAAAGGACAAAGAAACCAACCTGCGGAGCGGAGCGGACCCCTCTCCCCGGCACGGACGGACGGACAGACGGACAGGGAGGGACCCCCCCCCCTCCTCCTCCTCCTCCTCCTCTTCCTCCTCGTCCCCCCCACTCCCCT
>NW_010973034.1:3059189-3207337 GCF_000737465.1 Haliaeetus leucocephalus | reverse complement strand
CCTTTCCTTTCCCCTTTCCTTTCCCCTTTCCTTTCCCCTTTCCTTTCCCCTTTCCCTTCCCTCCGTTGGGCGCAAGCAGCGGTTCCATCAGCCAGGGCAGATGCTCTCCAGTCCCCCCCTATCCTGCCCCGTGCTCCCTTGTGGGAGTTCTGCTGCTGTCCGTGGGGATACCCACCGCTGAGATGCAGCGATAGCACACAATTTCTTGAAACTTTGGGGGGGGGGAAAGTGGGTTTGAAGAATCGAGTGGAGCTCTCAACACTGCGTAGTGACATTTAAAACCAGCGGGACCCGGGAGGAAAGCTGACTCCCTGAACCGGGCAGCTCTGTAAAGTTAATTACTAAAACCCAAAAGGGACAATTTATTCCAGGCTTTATTGTAACCATAATTTATAAGCCCCCCACCCCCTGGATTCTTCTCCCATTGCAGGGAAAGCAGAACTAGATTTGGGAAAACAATACCAGGGGTGGCTCACGATAAAAAAATTGCAACTTGACCCCCCCGCCCCCTCCACCAGGCCCAATCCTTCCCACAGAAAGAGGTGAGAGCTTGCAGATTCAGGTCTCCGTGTGTGGGACCTTTTGTCATCGGTTGGTGCTTTCATCAGAAAGTAGGAGGAAAACTAATTCTTGAAGGGAAATGCATGTTTATTCATGGAGATTAGTTTTACTGAGCCCCTTCTCTGTGACAGAGTTTTGCTGCTACTGAGAGTAAACCACCAAGTTTGGGACATCAGCAGAAAACAGCTATTTCAGATGCCAGCTCACCCTTTCAAAGCTGTTTTCATTGCAACTGTGATGAAGAATTGGGGTCTCATTGCTGCTGCCAGGCCCTGCTTCCC
The DNA here is from genome assembly GCF_000737465.1 of Haliaeetus leucocephalus. Lineage (NCBI taxonomy): Eukaryota > Metazoa > Chordata > Aves > Accipitriformes > Accipitridae > Haliaeetus > Haliaeetus leucocephalus. The sequence continues at coordinate 3,206,495 of NW_010973034.1, read as the reverse complement.
ACACAGCCCTTCTCCTCCTTTGCTCGTGATTACTTATCCCAAACCATGTGAAATAACTAGTTTTTCTTCCTAAAATATTGGGTTTTTTTGTTTTGTCTGAATTTTCAGACAAACCTATAAACGTGAAAAATGTTTCCTCTGGTATTTATCAACCGACATTCAAAACTCAAGTGCAATGAAAATAAAGCTCTAGATACCTGAAAACCAAATCATCTTTCATTTGCCTAGGGATTGTTGTAATCAAGATTATTGCCCAGGCCAAACTTTTCTTCGTCCACAGGTATGGGTACAATAGTCTTCCTCTGTGAGCTCATGTTTAATGGTTGTTAAAAGCAATGGTTACATGTTCAGCTGCTTCTCCTGAACTGTATCGAAGTGCCTACCATATAATTTTGCCAAACAGAAACCAGACAATTAATGAAACAGAATTCAAAGTCCATTCTCTGTTACATGCTTTTGAAAGAGTAAGATCAAAACAGATGGACGTAACATTCAGTGTTTTTTTCCTGCCATGTCCAGAGCAGCAGGGGTAAATGTTAGATGCTAGATGCCAAAAGGCTATATTAAGGCTTGGAGTTACTTTCCCTCCCCTCTATTCTTAGATGCATTTTTGAGGATCCCCAGGTTTTCCATATATTTAGAATAAAATTAAAACTGTTAGGCTGCAAGGTAGACACTCACTTTCTCAGCCTGAGTCACTGTGACACATAACACCACCACTACTGTTGTTTTTGTTAGGTATTAAATCACTCATCAAATAAATTAATATGTTACAGGGGTACAAACATAAAATGTCAAAGTTAAGTTTATGATTCCTTTTCTTTCCATTGATTTCTTTAAACTTTTACATTTTGGACTATTTATCTTTAAGAAATGTTGAGCAATACTGAGATTATGTTTTTTTTTTATTTTAGGATTAAAATGTAGAGCCAGAACTTATTCAGCTTTGCTGCCCCATACAGATATCATGCTACAACTCTTCCTTATGGCATATTGGCATCCTGAGAGCTTCACGTTCTGACCCAGAGGTGATCTTGTAAGATCACTGCTGCTCTTCATGCAGTAAGGCTTCTTGACTTGGGGCATGAGCAATTACATGACTTCCACTAAATTCCCCAAAAGCAAGAGAGGATCTTTAGTCCTTGAAGTACAATCCACAACACAAACCAGACTGTAACCATAATGATTTTTAAGCAAACACATTCACTTCACAAACATTTAGGAGATTTAAAAATTTATTAAGCACACATTCCAAAATTCAGGTAATGTATTTTGTGATTTTACAAAGTGGATGAAAACAGCAGTTTATATCTGAGCATGATTCCCAACGGGAAACTGAGAGTCTATCGGACCAACTGACTCGTAACACCTTATTTCATCTGTGAAGAGAAGAACACTTTTCTTGATGAAATTAGCTTCACTGGAAGAAGGAAGTATTTTAAACAAAATTACAACTACGTTGTCTTTTCTACTTCCTGATACTTGATACAGTTCAGATTTACAAATATTTGGTAGGCAAGAAACCAGCAATTAGTCACTCTCTGGACTGACCATCAGCTGAGTATTCCTGTAAATACTACTTTTTTTGGCTGCACCAGGTAAAATAATACCTATCAAACTTCCAGAAGAAAGTAACCGAAACAAGCACCTACTCTTAGAAAACACAGATTTCTTCTTTAAAAACATTTTTAACAACAAATTGATAATCCTTTCAATTTCCTAAAAGTAACTGCTTGCCTCCCTCACTGCCCTTAGAAACAACTCAGCCTTTAAAACTCAAGGAAAAGAATGCAATTAAGTAAGCAACAGCAACTAAACCATGAAACTCTACTTGCAGTTTTTGCTCATGGAGGGAAAAGAATCAGATAGTCAAATAAGAACTGTGTTGTTATTATTAGCATTTTTTTCCTAGGAAGAAATTAATGCACTATGGTAATAGGCAGCAGTACTGGAAGACAGTGCTGAATTAAATGGGTTATTTTGTAATTTATTTAGTAAAAGAAAAAAAGACCATATCTGTGATAGGCATTTTTTCACACTCATAGACATCTCCTGCTACATGCATTGTCCTTACAGATTGACCTCGATATTTTAAAATGAATCTAGCATGAAAAACAGAGCTATTTTGGCATCCCTGAAGAATCTTTAATTTCTGTGATGAATGGTTTTGGTCTTGGCAAAGGGGCAGTGGTCTTCTTTCACTAGTGAAATTCAGTGTCGTTAACAATACAATTGCGTGTGGTTTGAGGGACTGGATAGCAGGGTCTGACAGCCGGATCCAGCCTGTCCTTGGCATTTGCTGGGGTTTCCAGCAGTGATGGGAACTATGAGGAGGTCTGGCAGAGAAGCAGACTGAGGGAGCTGTGGACATTTATTCCTGAGTACGTACCACACACTTTTCCCTAACACCTAACAATTACGGATAGGTTTGTGACAAGCAACCACTCGCAGTGCGAGATCTTGGTTTGTTTGCACTCCCTTTACACTGCTCTGCCAAAAGAGGGACGTGGCATGCGTCGACCCTTGTTTCCTCCCAACGTCCTTTCACGTTTTCCATTCTTCTCAGATGGTGCTGACGGTTGGGTTTTCAGATCAAGACTAACTGTTGACATTCCCCTATAAAACCTCTTTTTTCTCAGCATATTGCGCTTGTGACAAAGGCAGCTTTTCACTACTTCCCACCATATTGTTACCATCCAACAGCAACAACAACAACCCCCCCAATAGATTGTCCAAACATTGATTCTCACATTTGCTACTGCTAGGTTATTAAGCACGTTTGTTTGGCATTCAGCATGGGATTTCTTTCCTGTTGCCCACAGCTTGCCTGCAGACAGAGGTGACGCAGACTTTGTGTCCCAAATAAATCACAAACATCCATCTTTTGATCACACTTGTGCCTTCTTAAGTGAAGTAGTGCGTTTCTTCAGAGAACTGCTCATAGCCTCCCTCCTCACCTTCACCCCTCCCGACTAATTAAGTCTACATTCGTCTTGTCCCCTTTGCTGAATCTACCTTCAGTCACTGACAGGTTTCTCCTTAAGAAGTCTGTGACCTCTATTACACACTCGCTGAGCTGCTTCTGTCTTAAATACTACAACCTGCTTCTTTCTGAACCCTATCTCTCGGGTCGCTACACCTTCTGGCTTCCTCTCCCTCAGAGGGCCTTTGTTAAATATTTCTTTCCAGCTACACCCAACCTGACAAGTTCCTAGTGCTAAGATATTAAGAGCACCACAAGCAGTTTAAAGTGCATAATATCTTTAATTCACACTACCAGTAAACTTGCTTTTTTCCCAGCAAATTAAATGGAAAACCACTGCTCCCTATTAGTTGCACACACAAGAAAAATGGCAACTTTCTTCAGTGATAAGTCAGTAACATCATAAAACTCAATGAATTGTGTGTATTAGAGTCATAAAAACAGCACTCAGTCAGGTTTTGTTTTCTCGCTGTCTTTTATGTTTAAGTAGTAAGTTTAGTTCACTGTACAAAGTGAGGATGAACAATAAGATCTTGGCTTTTGATCATGAGATCAAAGATGGACCAGAGAAGACAAACCCCACTTCATATGATATCGCTCTGCGTAATCTTGCTTCTTTGTAAAAAAGAGGAATGGGAAGCCTAAGTACTGAATGTTAAAATTGCCACTCTCCAGTAAGGTCACTGAAGGCTCTCTGTAGTAATTTGCCTTTTCGAAGAACACGTCAAATTCAATATGGCTGTTGGGCACTAAAAACTAGCTGCTGTGCCTTGAAGTCCACTGACACCATTGTTTTCTCAAGGAAAGTGTGCTGGCAGGAGCTAAGCTGGAGTGATGCACCTGTGTATTTTTCAGCATGAGGGGAAACACACGGCTTTCCTAATCCATCCTTGAACTGATGGAAAGCAGAGGCAGCATCATGACTACCACCTTTCGAGTGTCAGGCAATGCAAAGAGCCACCTGCTTGTCCTGTCATCAGAACCTCTCTTAACATTATGTTCCAATTCTTCATCTTTTCAGTGATTTATTGGTGAATGCTGCAGCTTCACCACTTAGGAATTGTAATAGTCACAGATACAAAGTCTCCCAGTTGGTTTGCTAAACAACGAATCCAGACCACAATTTGCAGGAAAGGGTCAAAATGCAGGCAAAGTTAGTGGATGCTGTATCTAAGGCTTTCTTTAGAAAAGCTTTCACTCCTCATGCTCATTTCTTCAAGATCCAAACTTTTGTGACTGGCAAAATCAGCTCTGGAGATCCATACTTCAGCCAACATCCTCTGTTACCCACCTTTGTTTTATCATCAATTTCTCTAGAGTGAAGACAATCTTTTTTGATGGTACTATTGTGCAAATGCTCTTGGGGGGGGGGGGAGTAATTTGTTCCTTCTTTTCGACTATATGTTGCTTATTCTCCAGCCTGGCACAAAATCTGAACTGTTGACACATATCATTAGTTATTTATTCAACAACATACTCAGGCAATTTTGAACAGTTTTGCTTGTGTGCTATACTTTTGGGACCATATTTATTGTCTATCATGTCAACAAAAACACACCAAAAAATCTCATTCATGATACATTTTGAAATGAGTAATTTTCTGGGACAGCATCATGCTCTTTGTGACCAAAATTGACACTTTGCTGTGAAAACTATCTGATTTTATACACAGACTTTCATGTCTTTTCACCCTCAGAACAAGTATGATGCTGACTGCAAATAGCAGAAGAGTGGCTGTTCCAAAACTCAGCGCTCTTCCTGTAATAATTTTTTTCTTTTTTAAGTGTATCGGCTGTGTGATTGAAGCTACTCAGGACTATTTTTCAGCAAGATCTTGAGTTGTGAATGACAATTATTTTCATTTCTCAAAAGGTGTACATTACTGCCAGTAACAACCTTTTTTGTACTAATCAAAGTACCAAGAACAGGTCTGAATTACTCATGATAAAGTCTCTATCTTTCTGTATAGCCCTAAATTTTTTTAGAATGTCATGTTACTCGGGGCAAATTAGATAATGAATTTAACATCGATCTGAGACAGCATAATGAAGAGTTGGATGTATGATTAATCAAGAAGAAACTGAAGGATGGCAGTGCAACTAGTGCCAAATCACAGTTCCATGGAAAATGGTTTTAATAAAAAAAAATGTGACGTCAGTTTTTATGAGATAGCTGGGTTGACTGTTAAGAGTAACTGCATAGTTCCGCACAGTGTTGTTTGATTTAGCAATGCATGACAGTCTGACTGAAGACTATCAGGCTATCATTAAAGCCCACATTATTATGAATTAGGAACTGGTGAACCAGTAGACCTCAAAAAATTGGCGTTAGTGGAAAAATTGTCAATTAACTGTCTTCCTGACAGGATTCCCATTGATTAATTGATGACTATCTTCTTTCCAATATTTTATTAACTATCTGAAACTAAATTAAAAATCAAAACTGGCAATATTTGCACATGATATAAGCTTTGGACAAGAGAGAAATAATGTTAGTTATAGGGGAGTCATAGAGTATATTCTAGGTTTGTAGCTAATTTGGGTCAGTCAAAGCATTTTCTAGTACGTGCAAGTCAAATGCAAAATCATGCATCATGGGACAACAATTGCAACCACCTGCAGACTGGTGGTTCTTTTGAAAAGCAATAACCTTGTCGAGGCTGAGAATCTACAGGCAACTCAACAGGAATTCTCATCTTGAGACCACTGAAAAAAAGACAAATCTGTTCTCAAATAGTGATAAGGAATTAGTGTGTACAGAAAGATCATTTCGCATTTTCGTGCAAGTCAGGAACAGTGTGTCACAGCCAGGACACTGTCTCGTGTTCACATATTCTCAGGTCCACCTTTTACAATGTAAGCTGAAAAATTGGAAAGCACGCCTAAAAACTATTGGAATGCTGGGGAAAACAAAAACCTAGGTGAGGAACATAAATGTATATCTGCCTATCAGAAAAAAAAAAGAAAAAAGTCTTCCTTAAATGACATAAGTAGCTTTACAGGGAGAAATGTACTGAAGGGGTCTTCCTTGTAGGAGGGAAAAAATGCAGATGAAAAGCTCTATTTGTCAAGAATAGGCAGATATCTTCAATGGACAGAGGACACCGCCAGTACAAGGGAAGAGAAGAGCTCTCTGAGCCTTGCTATCCTGCTTCTGAGATGTATTTTAGCACATTAGTAAGCTCATTGGAGGGTATCGTGTGAAAATCTACAGCCCGCAAGACACAAGAAGTCAGCTGAGATGATGTCAGTTTTGGTCTGGTTTTCTAACCTGAGGGGATCGCTTAAACCACCTAACGTTAAACAATTTAGGAAGCTATTCCCTGTAGGCACTCAATAGTCACTGGAGGGAGACAGAGTCCTCCGTGAGAGCACTGAGGGACTGTTTCCAGGAGGAGGCTTTTTTTTTTTTTTTTTTTTCCTACGGCTGTACAGGTTGTCCAGAAAAAGAACAATTTCCCAATGCTGGTGATAATGCAGCATGGTGCTGATGTGTGTACGTCGCCTCTCCGTCTCCTGCTGCTCAGCAGCCAGAGGCACCTGGAAAGCAATACTTAGCCAGGCAAGGAGGGGAAGCGGACACCCCAAAATTGTTGTCCCAAGTGTCCCAGGAAGCAGAGGGGTCTCCAGGAGGAGGGTGGTCCAGGAGCAGGTGGTATTTCAGGTGCGGTGTCTGCGCAGAAGCCAAGGAAGACAGTGTAATTGAAGGGCTAAACTCTCCTCTGGAACAGCGGCAGATGTCAACAGGAATGGCGTGCCTGGTTATTTGGATGCCAGCTCCACAGCATAAATTTCAGGGACAGGAGTGTCAGACAGCCGGCCTGCGAGGCTCGGTTTCATCTGTCTCTGTTGTTTGGGAGGGAGAGGTGGCATTCTGCTGCAGGCAATGGGAGCCAAAGTGGGGGGGACAAAAGCTGTCAGCACAGCAAGAATCCAGCTTTTCTTCATGCAAAACCAAGATGTAAAATTACGTTCCTGTGAAAGCAAAAATTCCAGCTGCCAAACCACATGGTCCTCTGTACAGCAAGAAAAATCAAAACATGTGTACACTCATGGAGAAGAATTCCTGTGTTTTTAGCGTACAAGCAGCCCATGAAGAGGCATGCCTCTCCCTCTCTGAGCACCCTTTATTTTGTGCAACTGTGAAACAAAGATCTCCGGGAACTGCCCCTTTCCTCCTTGCTGAATCATTCGCCTTCAAAACATGATGTCCAAACTGCTGTCCAGAATGTGGGACTGAGCCCACACTCTACCCTGGGCAGCCTGGTGACCACTCCAGTGCCAACGACACAACCCAATGGACGTACTGTCCATGGCTACACCAGAGCTGGTAAGCCGCCCAGTAAATAAGTGGCCCAGTAACACCAGCTCTGATCCTGCTCTACCCGAGACCCACAGCTCAGGTCCAGGTTCAACAGCAGTCCACAAGGTAGTAATGAAAATGTTAAAGGACGGTGGCAGTGGCAAGAAATTATCCCTCTGGATTTCCACTAAACCATCTCCCTCAAGATCTCTCTTCGGTGTATGCTACTGCTTTCTAAAACTGGATGTATTTGAAGAGGAGAGTCTTGTCATGCTTTAGACCTTCCTCACTCTCTTTTCTTCATCTTAACTGACATCTGCCAGGTGACTCTGGCCCCCCTACTTGGATTTATTTTTTTAGTGTCACCTCTGTCTTCTTTTCTTCTCATATAGAAACTTGTCAGATCCCATCACCTCTCCCTCCACATCAGAGGACAGGGGAAAAATGCCATTGCAGTGCCTGTAGTTCAAACTAGCGCTGTGCTGTGACCTAGCTGTGCCCTGAGGAAATGCACACAGCCATATGCTTTCAGGTTTTCCTTACAGAGATGGTAATTCAGGTTGTTAGTTGATTGTTTTATTTCATGACATAAAATAATACAAGCAGGTGAACATTCGCATAGATTTTCCTCGTGGCCAGCTTTTTTTGATATGGATCACCTGGTATGTTATCTTAAAATCGTGCCCTCACAAATGCTATAGTGGTAAAAGAACAGACACCGATCATAAACTTTTACCTGCTACTGATTTTGCACAAAGGTGGGAATTTTGTATTAAGCTCATAAAGTCTTCTAGACATTTATATTTAAGTTCCATTACTGTGTATCATGAACGATAACTTTAACTATAACATAACTATATACTGAAGTATAACCATATACTTAATTTGTATTATTTGAACTTTATCAAATATGGAAACTATTGACCATATAGTGTTTAACTGCAAACCCAGATATAATTATAAGTGATCCTCAAAGTCTTTTCAAATACACCACGGGCTTCTTTGAAGAGAGAAGGTAATGTCAACTCATAAAAAAAATAGTTTCCATCTCTACATTCAGAGATTTACAGTAAGAAAGGACCATTTGTATCACATAGTCAGAGGTCTCTATTTCTAAGCTGTGGAAGGTCATGCAAGAAGATAACGTGAAGCATATTTTTACCAAAAGCTTTCCAGCTGCGAGCAGCAAAGCAGCAGCACTAGCAGTTTCTATAGCTGCTCTGCCTGATGGGAGCTGCCGTCGTGTGTCTGAGGGCAGAGCTGGGCCCATAGGGACTGCTAACAAGCTGGGGTTTTACCTGCGGATCTAGCAAAAGAGTTGTTAACACAACCACACACAGAGAGAAGAGCGCATGATTGCTTCCAGCAACGCTAAACTTAGGGACTGCAGATCACACAAACAGTGGGGTAGTGTCACAACACCCATCCTCATCTCCCCCACTTTGACGAGTACCTGCTCCTGAAGAAGAAAAGGAGCTCCTGCTGCTCGCCCAGGAGTTGGGAATGGGAGCGCTAAGGAGGGACACAGAGTTAAGCCTCCTCCAGGGGCAAGAAGCTTTAAAATCACTCTTAAACCGCTTTGTCATTTTTCCTTTGTGGAACCTGTGCATCAGGAGCAGGGATGAAGAGATGAAGGGGTAGATCCCGCTTTTATGGCATGGCTTAGACTAACGGGGTCTGTGCAGCAAAACCGGCAGACACCCAAGGGAGATGCCTGGGTGCTGCTATGCAGAGCGCATTTTATCTGCCTGCAGCAATGGTCAGGCAGATCCCGAGGCCCCTGCCGATCATTAGGGAAGTGCCTTTGGACAGACAGGTCCTGCTCCAAAATCTGCTGAAGGCAACCGGAGCCCTTTCCAACACCTTCAGCGAGCTTCAGCTTGAAACATGCACTGCGGACCTGCCTGGCCAGTTCAAGCAACCTGGTTATATAGATGTGCAGGGGTGTCTTGATGAAACACTTTGATCAGAGTTTACTTCATATTTCTTTGTCTACGAAGCTGAATTGATAGCCACACAAGTGGTGCCAAGCTGCCAAGTCTTTCTGCCCCTTTGCAGAGGTGGAGGAAACTAATTCTACCAACCGAGAGGTTTCTCCATCACAGCACGCAAGCCAAGGCAAGTCTGGTGTTCTTGCTTGCCATGAATACAGTGTGTATGTTTACATTCATCTTTTCCTTACTTGGAGATTTGCAGCTGAAAAGGTCCTGAATGGATCAGGAGTCTTTTTGACACAGGAGAAAACTGAGACATAGATAGAATGCCTTGCCTGGGAGGAATTGTGGAATATTTATTCATTTAAATTTAAATGGTAATTAAGGTGAAAAAAATTCCTAGACAAGGCTCTAGGCATCTAACACATGGCTAATAATAATAATAATAATAATAATAATATGAAGTCTCAGCAGCAAAAGCAATGATGTGAAACAGTATCTTTGCCAGCCAGTTACAAAAGCTTTGTTGCAGTCCTACATCACTCCAGGAAGAATATTCCCATAGCTCTCCAAAAAACCTTACTGAACAGATGTCTTTTGCAGCATGCCCAGAAGAGTGACAGCCCAAAATCATACACATTACTCAACAGAAAGGAGGTTAAGATTATCTGTGCAACCTTAACTTCAACATAACACCCATATGCTTGGCATGCCTTTGCAAACTCCTAGTCCTTTAACAAAGACTTTTAAAAGTTGTTGGTCTATTCACTAACTCTGTTATTAAAATTAAAATCTTAATCTCCTAGCATTCATAAAAAACCTACTTTGGAATTACAGGGAGACAGGGTGTCAGAAATGAGTGGCAAAAAATGAGTTTTTTTTAAAAAAATGAATGTCTTTAAAAGCATTGCAAAGCTCTTTTGAGCCTAAGCTTGTGGACAGGAAGCATTTGTTTGTTTTTTTTAATAAAAAGGCAAAAGTCAGGAGTTTGGTAGACAGTTTTTTTCTATTCTGTACCATACAGGCAGGTAGATGGTGCAAAACCAAGATCCAAAGCACTTTGTTAACTGTCGTATAGACACTAACACTTTGGAGACAGCCCATCCACTGACAGACCAGTCTGGCACAGTAAGGAGAACTGGATAGTAAGCCCCTGCATAAGGTATAACCCTACAATGCTTACGCGGGGGGATCTACATGGCATCTGGGTAATCTTTGAAAAATCTCCTTTGCTTCACCCATTCTCGGTCTCTTCTAAACCCTCTGCCTTTCAGCAGAGGTTTCTGCAGATGCTTACCCCATCAGTGGCTGCTCAACCCTCTGCACTGGCGCACAGCTCATATTCTTATCTACAAAGACTGAGCCATATGCTTTAATACCATCACCACTTTATATACGAGCTGCCCTCCAGGAACTCTTCATGATGAATGCTACATGTGCCTCCATCACCTGAGTACCCTACAGAGCAGAGCAAGTTGCTTTCTTCTGCTTTGGGCAATGCGAGGACAGGATGAGAGTTTTGCACATATTATAGCCACAGAGGACAGTTTTACACTGTAAATTAAATCCAGTCCTGCTTAGCCTGTGCTCTGGGATAAAAGAGCATTAACCTCCGGGAAATAAGGTCTCCCAAGAGTGAGGCTGAGCCAAGGTGCTGCTGTGCAAAGGCAGTGTGGCCTCTGTATCCCTTCCTGGTCATTTACCAGCTAAAGGGTTGCTAAACCTGGTATAGTGAGGAAAGCATAGGAGCGGGACCACCTACTGATGGAGAGCATGGCTGCACCTCTTCTCCAAAAATGAGAGGAAATTCAGGGGGGCAGTGGTGAAATATGAGGTTCTTTTAAAGTAGCTGGATCCAGCCCAATGAGCAGAATTGGCTTTTTTGGTAAGGAAAGGGGGTAACTGCCTGGGGTCACTGGCTGTCAAAGAGCAAGATCAGAGAAATCCAAATGCCTGGGAGATGGAAAGGAAGGGTCTTCCTGAAGCCTCTCTAAGTCTAATACTTTACTTCTCCAAAAAATAGGACAGAAAAACTATGTAGGAGAGGCCGGTACTTCTCTCTGTTGGCAAAATTAGATTCCTTATAATCTAGTAGGCTGGAGAAATCCGCTGCCATTCAGAAGGTGGGAAGAGAAAAGGTCTAGGCTAATGCCGTCTCTTCAGCAGCTATTCATAGATGGTTTGAAGGAGACTGATGTTAGTGTTAGCAGAAAAACTATTCAAGCTTAGCCACGTGGCCTGACCCCAGCTGGCAGCATAACTACAGAAGTTTCTCAGAAACAGCAGTCGGTCTGTTTAGCTTTGTCAGAAGAAATCAGTGCAAGTGGGCAGCTCACACTCTCACAGCTATAAAAACTTTTATGATAAGAAACTATATTGGATAAAAAAGGTCTAGAGGGTTATATTGTCTACTGAAAAATTAGCCCCAGTTTAAGGAAGTTTTACTGTCTTTTATATAGCGTTATCTTTCCGTGCTTGGCAAACAGACCAAATAAATATGATGCAAACTGGTTCTCCACAAGATAAATATATTATTGTGTCCTTTCTTCCAGCTTCTGACTATGGAAAAGTAATTTTTCAGTTAGTAAGGAACCAGAGGGGGATGTTACAACTTAACACAGAACAAACCTTTTGGTACAGCCTAACTGATGCTTGTTTGTGCAGTGGCCTAGAAGCTGAGTCCCAATATCCTCAAAGACGTGTGTGATGAGAGCCTTGGCTGAGCTGAGCCTTCAGGTGACGCTGTCTGACTTTTTCTTACTGTAAGCATCCTCACTAGTGTTATCTCTCAAGCCATGTTTTCTTAAAATGTTAATTCCTAAACATAAGAAAAATTTAAATAGCAGAATATCAGGTCTGCAGGAGGAGAAACTAAATAAGAGTAGGGGAATTAACTCCCTTGTCTCCCTGTACCTTGTAGTCTTCATTACCGGTCTTGTGCTCCACTCCAGCAGCATTTGATGGCCTCTTGCACTGTACAATCTTCAGACAATTCTTCTCAGCCTCCTAGGAAATGTTCCTTCCTTCTTTCTTCTTTTCCGGGGGAGGCAATTTCTCACCATGATCAGTACCCCACCCCTGCTCAGCCTGTGACTGTACATCACTCCAGAAACACCCTGCTGTTTCTCCCAGGGAAGGCTCCATCTCCCTGTTTTTACAGAAGGCTTTGCCTGCCTAAATAGCAAGAGCCACGGTAAAGGAAACTGGTTTGCTTCCCAGACACAGCCTTTCAAACAAAGCACGCAGTAAAGTGCAAACAGATAAAACACCCCCTTCACAAGGTATATCACCTGCAGGATACACGATGCAGCAGCAGAAGAGATAGCCCAGTCAAAGAAATCAGCTTATTCAAGAAAATGACTTCATTATATAGAAAACTTGCAAAGTCTCAGAATTATAAGCAGTTGATTATAGTTTCCATGTTTCTTCCTTCAAGACCCTCATTCAGCTGTTACTCAGCCTGAGGTTTTCAATTAGGGTCTTATTACACAGAGTGTAAGTAAAATCAGACAAATTCAGCCCTGAGGAGGTGAACACCTCCCTCGTTATCCCGGCTCGAAGTGGGAGCCTTGGTCTGATCCGAGGAGGGGAGACTACACTGGCCTGATTGGTACTGCCCAGTATGAACAAGTGGATGTGAGAGGGATGGAGGGGATTAGTGATTCTAATTATTATTAATCACTCAGGAATGGACAAGCCAAAACTGCTGAACCCAAAGTGAAATGTGTGATCCAAGTGCTGCTGAGCAGCTACGTAGAGGAGCAACAAAACTCTCACTTATGCAAAGATGTCCTCAAACTAGTGCATATTTTCACAAATCCTTTCTTCATGGTGAAGTCTTCTTGCATGTGTAGACATATTTAAACAGCAACGTGCAGACTGACCACTAATTCTCAGCTTAAATTTTCTGATTAAAATGATTTATCTCACTATAAACATATGATCAACTCTCTCTTTCTAATATGATAGCATTCTGCCCTAAATTCTGCTACGTTATACAGAAACATCACCAGAAAAACTAAAAAGGAACAAATTGGCACCTTGTATACATGGCATATTAAAAAAAGAGAAATCATGACAAGTCAGGAGAAATTTGGGATATGACTTTGCATAAGGAAATCTTCTGAAAAATAAATCCATACAGATATGCTATTACATTAAATCATCTCTCTTTTCTGTCCCCCATCTTAAAATGTGTCTGAAGGAGATAAGCACCCCCTGAGGTCCAGTGCAAAAGAAATGTGCTTCAGAGTCTTCCTTCTAGCCTGAGCACATCCAAGGCAGTACAGCAGAAGGGGGTGAGGGAAGAAAAGAGTTTTTTCTACTTCTCCTGTTATCTGTCAGCAAGGGGAGAGACAGACAGCATTGCCTTCACTGACTACGCAAGTTTTTGGACCTCCTGATTTTCTGTGGCTTTTCCTGTGACTGCCTTTCCCTAAAACAACAGTCCAGTTGGCACTGTGTTTCAAAGCTGCTGTTCGCCTCACAGTTTTCTGAAGCAGAAATAATTTTGTTTTCCCTGAGCCATACCGACACAATGATGGGGTTTTGTGTGTGTCTTCACAGTATCCTAGAAGCACCTTAGAATAATAAGAACTAAAGAGATGACAAGCTAGATATTTAATACAATGATTCAGGAACTGAATTGCAATATGTAGCTAGTATTTAACAGGTGAGAGACTCAGACAGGCCAGCAGTGGAAAGAAATTTCAAGGAAAAACTCAGGAGGTGATTGATAGGTATCTGTTGTGTGTTGGAAGAAGAAACGACCCCCAGATTGTACCAAACCATAACGTACTTCATGGACATCCACATTTCATCCTGCAGAAATAGAGTGAATCAGCCACAACCACTTGGTTGGAAAAACCTCTCCTATGTTTTCAGGATGCAGGGTGTGCACTCCTGCTAAATTCAAAAGTTAAGAAAAGGGTAGCTGTAGCCTAATGCCTCAGAAATTCTTGCTCGTATCATAGTCCTGTGTTTGCTGATCAGCCACCTTTGTTCTTCTGAAAACCTGGACTAAAGCCATGCTGTTCCTCATCTTTTCAAGGTCCTTTACCTTTAAAAGGGGATTAGAAGTCATTGCACTGGTAACTTTCATTGTTTGATCTGCAGGTTGATTCTAGTTCTGCAAACTCCCCAACAATTGCTATTTACACTTGTGAGTGACACTGACACAGCCATATGAAAAGCTAGATCAGGATTAGCTTTACAACTACTTAAATGTAACTTCTATTTTTTAACCATTCAAATTTAGAACAGCTGAGATTTCAAACAGATTTCAAAAAGATGGCACTGAAGTGATGTTTGCAGACTGTTTACTCTTCTTGTATGCTTTTTCATTTGTCCAACTGTCTTCTATTTATCTTCTATCTTGGGACAAAGTCTGTTTTCCTGCAAGAATCAAATGTTTTGATACACTGAGTTGCTCAGCTAATATTCAAAGGGTATAAATAGAGAAGAAGTCATTGCAGGAGTCTGTGTTTGACAAGGGTTCAGCCTCTGCCTCTACATGCTAAGGTAATACAAGATAGATTTTTTTACAATGATTGTTATATTTACTCTGCATCTGTCATGAGCATTTCTCACAAGCTGCTAAATTACTCTCACTAAATGATTTCATGCTTAGACTATAAATAAACTTGACTAGTTCACAGTCTCAGAGATACAGAAATATTTTTGGAAGCTCCTAAAATACCTCAGTCTACACTCAAAGATATTAGAGGCAGTAGAAACCATCATCTGACAGCCCTTGAGTTTGATCTGTGTAACATTATCTGTGGAATTCTGCTCAGGAGTTTCTGCACTTAGCCCTGTAATTTTGATTAAACTACAGCATATCCTTTGTTAAGTTAGTCAGTCAAGATATTGAGAAAACAAAGTCTGCACAGGGATGGCTCATCCAGCAAATCCATTTGCACACTGGTCTGATGGGCTGCTTGCAAAAGCCCATGGAACACATTTCCTGATAATTCTGTTCTGTGGGATTTCCTGTGGAGCTGGGTACTCCAAACAAAGATTTTGTTATTTATCCCGTGTGTGTATGTGTTTTATTAATTAAAGTTTGATGCTTAATACTGGCATCAAAATGCAAGCAATTTTTTTCACGGTGAGAGCAGTCCTGGTGCCTTGCCTCGCACTTTGCAGACAACTACAAATCTGTCTTTTGAGCAAAGTTCTGGCGCTTGGTTGAACAGCAAGTATGTGAAATTACAGGCCCAGGTCTGTATTTGTGTCACCTCTCTGTTTCCATTTCCCACCCCCATACTTACAGACTGATATTGTCTCATTCCTGTATGTGCACATTAATTCTATCAATCATGCATCCTTAACTGTACTTGTGGTCTGTAATTCATGCAGTTATTCATTTTTCCTGGCTGTTGTGGAATAAATAAACAAGTGCGTGTTTACATTTAAGTCATCTGGGTGTGCCTCACGATATTGAAAAAGCAAAGCCATACTAAATGGAAAGGCCTGACAGTTTTAGCTCTTGGCTTATTATGCATGCTGACTGCTTCATTTGTATTGTATTAATTTCTAACACTGTAAAATCAATACACATAGTCTGAAAAAAAAGGGTTTGGAGGGAAAAGAGGGATGCTTATATTATGTGATATCCAGACACAAGAACTGCCATATGGGATCAGATCAAAATTCCATTTATCTCATTATTTTCTCGCTGACAATGGTCTGTAGGGGATTTTCAGGGGGAAGAACATAAAAAATAAAAATGGCATATGTGAATTCTCCCCTAGAATACCTCTCATTTTCCAGAAATAAGCTGTGGAAAAACCTTCCTTTATTCTAGCTGGGAACTGTAAGTGTATCATCATACTCAACAGGACAAATGGAGCTACATCCTTTTAACTAATCTAACCCCTTATGAACTTACCCAGGCTTTTGGCTTCCATGCTGTTTTATGGCTGCAAGTCCCACTACTTATTACATGTAATGTGGTCATCATATGTCCTTGTGAACCTGCTGTCTGATGGTTCTTTGTGTATTCCTTGCTTCCACTATTTTTGAGAGAGAGAGAGCACATAGTAGTCTCCTGCAGATCTGCTGTCCCCATACCATTCACATAAGGATATATGCTCTCATTCACTTATTTTCCAAGTTGAAAACTCATATTTTATGTAATTTCTCCTTTCAATCAGATTTGTCCCCAGCTCACCTTATTCTATATTCTTTTGAGGTGGAGTAGTGTGTATTAGATCAGGGTTTCCCACCGTAAGGACACATCTGCAAAGGATGTCATAATGATATTTTCTAGCTCTCGGTTCCTTCCCGAAAAAATTCTAATGTAGCATAAGAAGTTGCAAAAACATGACTTGGGC
This sequence comes from Haliaeetus leucocephalus, assembly GCF_000737465.1. NCBI lineage: Eukaryota > Metazoa > Chordata > Aves > Accipitriformes > Accipitridae > Haliaeetus > Haliaeetus leucocephalus. The sequence goes on along the minus strand of NW_010973034.1, from coordinate 3,189,939 downwards.
CTTCGCCAAGGAGAGATAAATTTATTTCAGATGACTAGGTGCCGCATGTATTATATTTTCACAAGCTTATCTTTGAAGGTGTAGAGTGTTGCTGTGAGGCAACAGTCGCAGCGCAATCTCCTCCAAGTTTATGTCTTAAATTTTGCTGAGTGAAAGTTCAGTATCCATAGCCTGAGAGTACTGCTGTAAATCAGGCTACTTTTCCTTGGCTGCTGACTATGAACTCAACACACTTAGGCCAGGAACCTCTTTTCAGATTTTCCAAGTTAACCAATATGGAATACAGTCAATTATAATTAGAGAAAGTGATGCTTTTCCCAGTAAATAAGTGTCAGAGGGAAACAAAAGGGTTGCACTTCAAGCACCATTCTTTTGAAATATATTCAGATACTTAGGCACAGAAAGACAGAAAATTATGTGGTTTTTTTTTTTTTTTTTTTTAATATGAAATTCCTTCCTTTGTGATGATTTTCTCAGTGGTTCAAAATGCAGCCTCATAAATGCAACCAGTTGTATTTCTACTGGCCATTTCGGTGGTCTGAGTACTGTAGCTCGGCTTGTCAGCTCTGTGTAATCAGATTCCAGATGCTTTTTCCTTGTTTCCTCCTTTTGAGTTTTGGTGATACAACACACTTTTGTACATACTTGTCACAGGATGCTGTGTTTTCACTGTGAGACAGCACAGCCTATCCTGAGCAACTCTCCCAAATACAGAAAATAATGAGCTATGTAATGTACTGTCATAACAAAATTGTGGTTTACACCAATTATATTTATCATGCAAATATACCGCTTTTAAATTTTATCACCTTTAAGTTTTTCCCACACAGTGAAATGTTTTATTACATCACTTGTTGTCTTCAGCCAAAGAAGTGAAACCTTCACAGCTAACAGTGATTAACCACCGCCCCGCAGTATGAGACAATATGTTTTGTAGCCTAAAACAACTTATGGATATTGTCCTGACAAATACAAACAATACTTGAAACTGAAAACTTTGGGCAGGCTATGAATGAATCACAGACAGAAGCACAAAGACAGAAGAAGTTAGAAAGGACAATTAGAACAGCACACTTTGCAGCTTTCAGAAGCAATGTACTAATTTCAAATTCATTATTCACACAAGCATCCTCATGTTAGCTGTGAACTATCTCTAGCAAGCAAGGTGACGCAGAATGGAACTAAAGCATGCTTCAAAGTCTGCTGGAAGAGGAGGAAGAAATACCTTCACCGGTAGAAATACTGTTAGCCATAACGCCTGCTGACAGCAGTTAAAGTTATCTTGGATGTGTTTACGTGAACTGTGGAGAATTCAATAACAATTTACCTACTGCAGATCCTCTGAATACTCAGTGTAAAGTGTCGAGCGCAGTACCTGAATACAAAATAAACTTAGCCTGAGTTTGTTGTGGCTGAGTAGTCTGAGTTTCCCACAATCACAGACGCCAGAAGACTGCAGTTCCATTTATAAGTGTAGGTGGGAACATTCATGAAGCAGGTAAAGCCTTGCTGTGTTGGTCTGCATTGGTAAATCTTCACTGAGGAATTAACGAGGAATAGGCTGTGTTTGTCAATAGAGCCACGATCAATGTCTTTTTGCTGTTTGTAGATTAAATGATCTGCTTGTTTCAAAATCATTCCTCCTTGCTGCACCTTGGACCCTCTCACCCCCAGTATTTTACCTGTGGAAATGTAGGCATTGCGTTTGAGGAAGGGTGAGGTACGAATGGGTGACACTGACAATAAGCAAGGGTATAAACAGAACCAACAGTCTGTGCTCGCTTTTGTGAGACATATGCAGCAACTGTCTCAGCACAGTTTTCCAGTTCTAAAAAGATGCTATGTAGATTTTTGCTAATGAAAAGAAGAAAAAACTTTGGAGGGAAAGCAAACACTCTTGGATGGAGAAGGTATGGGGCTTAGTTATCTCAGACCACTCACTTTACAATTGCTCTTCAGAACGACATATATGAGCCTGAAGTGACAAACCTTATTTAAAGACCTGGTGACCTCCCCACTTCTATTGCAACACACAATTTTTAAAATTGCTTATAATACAGTTCATAGAATCTAAAGCAAAATATTCAGTATGCATATGGTTATTTTTCTGGAGTAATAAATAACAACACAGACTATATAACAGACTCTATTTGCTAAGTAATTCCTTTTCCAATGCAGGCATAGCATTATGAGTATTAATCACAGAGATGACTGATAGAAGGACCAAGGACTCCCAGATATGAATGTTCTAAGATTTCAGAGAGTATTACACTTTGACTGCATTTCAAGAAATATTTTGCTTATCCTTGCCAATGATGACAAGAAGTGATTTACTTGAGAAAAAATGTGTTGTGTAGTAAAACCAATGACATTTAATCTTAATTTTAGCACCTAATTATCATGCTGTGTCCAACACTGCAATACTAGAAACATTTCTCTTTAAAAAAAAGTCATTAAAAGCAATAGGTAAATAACAGCCAGCTGTTTTCTTTCATAAACATATTTATAAACTAGGCCTTGAAACGTTATTTTTGAAATTGACACATTCACCAAGCACCTTAAGTTATTAATAGCTTGTCTGCCTCTGGCATGAAAAAACATCTCTTTGAAATAAAGTGATCCTTGTATTCTTAGACTCCAAAACCATAGATATTAGCAGGGAGAAAATTTAAATAACAACAAAAAAAGTACACAAGAGGGTATAAATTAATTCTGATGCAATCCCTACGAAGTTATCATGTTAGAGAATACATATAAAGCATAGACCCAATGATATACGATTTTGAGAGAGAACATGCTTTTTTTTGGTAGGGTTTTTGCATGGTTCTCCCTATGGGTAGAATTTACAGGACATGTATATACAGGAGTCTGGATTCCCTGTCAGTGACTAAGTACCTAGAATCCAGGCATTATCTCACCTAGCACCTCTGCTAGCTCAGACATCAAGGCCAGATTCAGATGGCCTCATTCAAAGTGACACTAACTTCCAGAGCAGTAATGGAGTTTCTCTAACTTGGTGGGATGGTGTGTAGTGGGGCATTAACTTTTGTGAGGCACCGAGATGCTCAGTGCGCCATAAAAAAGGTGCTTAACTTTCTAAGCAAGCACAAGTGACAGACAGAGGGACCTCAAGGCAACGGCTGGTTCTTAAAGTGCTGATTCTTTCATGTGTTACAGTGCAAAACAGTGAAAATGGAACATTATTTAAATTAATAAAAAAATGCACCACAGACACCGTATCACTAAGAAAGCCAGTAACTTTACTGATTTGTCTGCAAAATACAAATTATACCTTATTTCCAGCAGGAGAATCTTTTGAAATTTTCCCATTTTTGTTCACTACAGACAGCTGAATTAAGTCCCTTGAGATACACAGATGTGGTTTAACTTAGTTATAACATCTTGTCATCTAGTGGCGACAAAGTCCAGCTTATGCCGCTGTGAGCCTCTACTTTAATATTTGTTGCAAATGCTTGTATGCTCCCATTTACAAGCTATTTTGTTATCACCATTGTTTTATGGAAGCAAATCCCCATGAAAGAGAAGAAAAAAAGAAAAAAAGGATACAACAAACCATCTGAAGCAATCCAAGTGTAATGCCTGCGGTAACCCAGGTCTGATATTAATTACTCCACAAAAGACTCTGGTACTGCATTTTTTATTTTTTTTTTTTAATGAGTTACTTAACTGACCTTTTTTGAATCAAACTGAGGTACGGATCAGTCTGAGGTATGAGAAGGGAAGGTAGAAATGCAACACCTGATTATGAAAATAATCAAACGGATACTTTTGATGCAGAAGGTCTGTGGCTCAAAGCTTGGATTGCTCCACATCTTTGGTTAAAATATATTAACAAAAGCCTTTTATTACATCTACAGTCTGAAGCATTCTAACAGACACCAATGTTCCATCAGTCCTTCAAGAGACCTGTAGTGGCAGGAAATTAATGCCATATAACTGACGACATCACAGCAGATGGCACAAACAGGAACAGATGAAGTATGCCATGTTTAGGCAACAGCCTTTATTGAGGTTTCAAGTGGCTTTTAAAAAATTACAAAGCATTTACCTTCAAGGCGAAGGAAGAAGGAAAACAAAACAGCTCTGTTAGGACTATAGATAAAAGAGGATATATAGGATAACACATACAATACAAAAGGGTTGACATCCTTGAAAACAGTCTATGAGTTCTTTTATTCTTACGCTAGCTTTACCTGAAAAAGATCTGAGGACAACAGATATTTTTATATTATTCATTAAAAACTGCTAAATTCCTCTTATGGGAAAAATATAAGCCATTTTGTTATAAAACACAACTTTTGAAAAACACTGAAATGACAAAAGCTTTACTGCGAATGGCTCAATGCATACAATATACAGGTTGTGCAGATAGGGTATATCATATAATTGTCACCAGCAATTAAACACTAACTGACAACACCTTTTAATAGAGGTTAGCTTAGCTATAACAATACTTGCAGATGTCTAGAATGCCACTTCAGGTGTTTGAACTTACAATTAAGAATGTTGCCTAAAACATTATATAGCATGGGTTAAGGTAAAGTAAATGTTAATACTCTTTCAGGGCTCTGCCCCAAACTCCTTAAATACAAAGGAATCACACAATAAACCCAAATTAGCTTTGCAAATACAATAAATGGTAAGGTACAGATAAAGGAACAAGAAAGGTAGACAGTTATAGTTTACAGAAAGTGACTTCACAATCAAAGTTGTGCTTCTTATCATTAGATCAGTTTGCAAATATGCATTATCCCCCACAATTTTGCCAGTATAAGTTAGTTGCCCTCTGCAGCAGGAACAAGAGGGATGACTGGCATTTATTTTCACGTGATTCTGTTCTACTTGTGTTTATACAAAAATCACTGTCAGAGTTAATATAAATTGCCCAGGCAATACTTTTCACGCTACTTTCTGCTTAGTTACTTGCAGTAATATATTACACTGCATCTTCGTTAAATACGATATCTTTCCTTTTTCATGCGTTGCTGAGGCAAATCGCAAGGTAAACTATTAATATGGCTATTCTTCATATATCAATAGACCAAATCCCCTTCCCCACTGACAAGTTTCTACTACAATACTGATAAAGTTGTATTTTTTCTTGAAATGACAAGGTACATTTGTGATATATTTGCATATTTTTGACACACCAAAGTTTAAAATTCTCAGAAGAGAATATGAGTATAGGTTCATCTGAAGGTGAAGAAAGTGGTTTCAAAAACAGTTTTTTTGTGTTTTAAAATTAATTATGGGCCCCATTTTACCTTTTTTTTGGTTTTGTTTTTGTTTTTTGTGATTTTTTTGTGGTTTTTTAATTTTTTTTTTCTTTTTAAACATGCGTATCTTTTTCTTTACCCTGCAGATTGCTACACAAGATAAGATGGATGCATTAGTAGCACAGTATTCTGCTTAAAGAGTTTCCAGATTATGCACTAGCCCCTGCACAGCTGAGAGTGCCTGTAAGGCAGGCTTCTATAAAGTCATGATAAGTGAAAAGCGTATGTCTTAATGCACACTGTTCATCATTCTCTACTACAGAGAGGTACACTTCATCATTGAGCAGTGCACAGCAACTGCATGTATAGGTGGGAAACAGAGTGTGGATTTCCCTTAACAGAATATTCTGTGTTGATATTTAGCTGTCGCAGCTATAACCTTCATCATAGTGTCAATATATGTCAGTGAGAGTTGGAAGGACTCTTGGAAAAAGGAGAAATATTACAGTTTTACTATGGCACTAACATTTTGCTTAAACACTTTTTCCCTCCAACAGAAAGATTAAACTGAAACATTTGAATACACCATTTTCTTCTAATAAACAAGAGGGACTTAAAGAAACAATACATTCCCTCTGGTCAAGCTATTTTAGTCAAAGGAACAATATGAGGCAGGAGAAAATGTGGATGCCATATGCTGAAGCAAAATCTCGCTTGGGTGCAAACACACAGGGAGCGTTGCTCAACAACTTGCCCACCGTGAGATGACGTGACCGCGGAGGTCCATGAGATCCAGGGACCTGATGGCCAATGTTGGCTGTGTAAGATCAATCAGCTTTGAACGGCTCTTCAACTGATGATCTCACTAAGAGTTTCAAATCTGTGAGAGAGGGGAGTAATCTTCGTCGTAGGCATGTTTGTGCCGATCCCTCCCTTTAACTCTCCCTACTGCTTCTGCAAATATTCACCTGCACTCACGTAACTGACAGCCGTTAGAGCTGTACATCCAATTCTGACAGGCAGAATACCAGCTTCAGTAATGAGAAAGGGCCAAGTTACGCCACTTTGTCATTTAACCCATGGAAAACTACAAGATACGCAGGACGTTGAGTAATAGAAGGGCCCTTAACTTGTTACAATGCACAAAACAGCATGAAAGAACTAATCAGTATATACAATGGATCGCAGTTCACCCAACTGATTGTAAAATGCTGTATTAAAATGATTAAGTTGTTACACCATGGGTAAATTCTAACTTTTTACAGATCAGTCTTTCAACAGCTGACTTCGATCTGTAAAATGTATACCCAGTAAAAGAAAACCGAAACAAAATAGTTAAATGTGCAACTGCACAAATATAATTCCCCACTATTAAGATAACAAAAACTTTTGCTATTACCATAATTATTATATATATTAGAAAGCTATACACAAGCATGTTAATTTCACAGATTTTTTTAAAAGATTCTTAATATTTTATATAATTAGAAATACACATTTCAAAAACAAAACTTCTGCAAAGAGAAAACAGTTATCTTGGTTAGCAAAGCATGGAGTTCTTCATGGCTTAGGGTAGTGCTTTCTATACAAAAAGTCCTTTTTGTTTGTTTCTTCAGGACTGTTTAAAAGATTAGCGAAGCTATCAAGGAAAAAAGAACACATTTTGGCTTAAGGAAACTACAAAAGCCACAAATGCTTTGCAAACTCTGTCTTACTTTTTAATATGAAAATAAGCAAAATGTAATGTACATATTTTTATATTTTTTTTTCATTTAATAAGTGATGCAGACCCAGAATTTTTAAATTAAATATGTTAGCCCTCGAACTCAACATTTTTACAAGTATGGTCCTCTTCAAATGTTTTGATCCTTTTTAACTGAGTGCCATACTCTAAAGATATGCCTGCATGTTTGTGAGCATTTTCGGTATGTTAGGTGACCCAGTCTCTTTCCAGCATCAATTCATGGCCACCCAACCGCTGGGTCTGTCAAAACATCTGTACATTTTCTATATGTTGCATAACAGCTGCTTTCTCTCTCAGTAAAGATCTGCCATTTCTGGCAAATGTTTTCCTTTTGTCTATTTACACGTAAATAACGTTGAACCTGCAACATGACACTATCTATTGTAACATACATTTTGCAAGGGAGCACAACAGTGAAAAGAAGTTAGCCTTAAAATCTATTTTGTACACGTGTTCTGTTGTACAACTCAAGTGCTAAGCTTATCTCAGCATTTCTGTTTATCCTTATACTGTATCACTGAGGCAATTTAAAAGTACTTTTACAAAACAGAGTACCTGACTTTTTTTTTTTTCCACACACGGCACATATAATGCATATCGACCCCCCCTCCCCCATTAAGGTATAGCACACACACACTGCAAGAAAAAAAAAACTAATAGGTAATAATGTTATCATGTCGCCCATCCTTCAGAGAGCCGCATACGCTTGACAGAGGGGCTTTCCCTTTCGTCCGGCGAAGGTCTGGTGAGTCCAATGGGGGAGTGGAATTCGTTCCGGTGGTCTTCTCGGTCACTTCCATCGTAGGAACTGCTACAGCTGCTCAAACTGTCAACGGGAGATCTGCCCGCCTCATGGCGCGTGTGCTGTGGGTATCTCGAGGGTGTGGTGGTACGGTCTCTAGGAGGAGAAACAGGTTCTGACTTGATGTTGAGGCTTTGAGTAGAAGGCAGGGAGAGATTTGTACTCTGAGATAAATGAGTGCTAGTGCAAGCTCTGTAGGAGGAAAGGAAACCCAGTTACCGACGGGGGAGGCACGGAGCCCCCAGATACGCACAAACACTCACACGAAACACCAGTGTAAAGGCTCGCGCAGGACCAGCGCATGCAGAGAGCACGAGGACTGTTTGCCGGGGAGAATTCACGAATTCGAAGAGATGAAAGCATCACAACAAACGTGGCCGGCTTGAGCGGGACATGCCCTCGGTTTGGAAGGAGGTCTCGCTTTCAATCTCTCTCTCTCTCTCTCCTTTTTTTGACCCAAGTGTCACTGCAAATTTGGGAAGGCGAGCCTTTGCACTGTTGGAACCACCTGCAGGTTTCTTTATACCTAATGCCTGTGTGTGTGTATGCACTGGCTGAGACAGGGGAGGCACGGACTCTCTGCTGGGATTAATCCAATTAGTATGAATGCACCCAACTATTTTTATGGCTGTTCGTTCTGACATGCGACTTCAGATGCAAAAATTTGAGCCAGCTACGTTTTATACCTTTCAGAATAGGGCTGAAATTACAGGTCCTAGGGCTGACATTAATAAAATACCACAGGCAGGCAAGGATTTAGGTATGATTTTCCAGTTTAAATCTATGAATTTATAACTCAGTCCAGAATGCTTTTGAATAAACTACCAAAGAGAAGCTGAAGAATAGTAGAAGATGTGAGAGGACTGTACTGTTTGCCTGTAGGAGAGCCCAGCTCATAGGATGCTCCTAGCATCAAGAGAAACTGCTATGCTAAATTTTTTTCAAAGGCAAGCTATATAACTATTTTAAAATAATTTTATTTCTGTGCATTTTTGTGGGTGGGTAGTGGCAGTGGAAAGCTGAAACAGGCAGGGAGGAGAGTGAATACTGAGAATGCGCTTTATGGGAGAAATGAGATCACTTGCATCTGCAGGATGTTTTGTACAAAAGCACCACCTCCTGGTAAAACCTGACTTTTCTCTTCGTTATGAAAATAGATTTCTCAACATGCGATTCCCATTACGTTCCACTTCAGGGACCATTTGCTAGGCTGAAGTTAATGCCTAACCCCAGAGACAGTTTCAAGGTTTCGACTCATGACTGTTTATTTATACAGGGGGAGACTGAAGGCAGTAGAAAGGACTGAAGGGGCAACAGACTGCTTGGCCTCTTAAGGTTTTAAAACCAAAGGGATGTGCAGGCATTTTTACTGCAAGCAGAAGAAATGTTGACATTTGGAAGTAATTTTTAAGCATGTAGAAGAAACAATTAAGTTTAGATGTGGTCTTTTCGCTTATTGAAATATGCCACTTTTCCTGATATCTTATCAACTGGGAGTTGAGCTTTACTTAAGCAACATTTACTACAACTTTGACGAAAGACAACATGTTGCTCTCTTTTCTTCTGACAGATTTAAAATGGGACTAAATGGCTTCACTATTGAATGATATGAGCTGTTTTTATCAGAAATTATTGCAGGCTTTAATAATGGATAGATCTTGTTAGAAAACAGAGAAAACAGGATGTTCTACCTCCAATTGCTTTTATCTACCCTTCATTCCTATACAGATGAATGTGCCAAATTTGCAGTGATCCCTGTCATAAGTCACAGAGTTTGTGAGTAATAGCCCTCAAAGCGGCAAATCTAGGCTTTTTTTTTTTTTTTTTTTTGGCAAAGAGGATGTTTTCTTTGCTTTTGTATCTATTACATTAACACATATATAAGAAACTGTAAATACCAGACTTCATCATTCCAATGTAGTGAAATATTCCGCTCTTTTCCTGAAAACTTGTTGAAAAGAATCCAACAAGAATCAAAAATACATTCCTGGGGTTTGGGTTTGGGTTTGGTTTTTTTGTTTGTTTTTTTTTTTTTGCTTTTCATTTCCAGTGACTTTATTTTTCAGTTGCTCAGGAGATGCTAGGACTTCACCTGGGAAAACAGGCTGCCAGTTTAGCGTGTATGATAAGATTACATATGATTTTAGATGCCAAGCTTATAACTAAACCTGAAAGTCCCATAATAAAGGATGGTGGAGCCTGGGGATTTGATTTAGAAGTGTTTGCTATGAGCTGATGACATGTCTCTTTGCAAAGAGAGGGACAGCTAAAAAACCCGTGCTAGTTAAAAACAACCATATTCAGCAAAATTTGTTCACACGGGATATACTTGCATTCTATTGTGTGACAGCCCCGAAAGGAACAAATCTAGAGGGATAAGCTGCATTTTCAATGAAATAGAACTAGTACTGCTATACTCAGTGTTGCTTTTTTCATAGTGTTTCAGAAGCGAGTAAGAGAATATATGTCTACAGACTTTTCTTTAGATTCCTTGTGATTCATCAGCAGGGTTATGTAAATACCTGGCATACAAATTTATGGCAGTTTCAAATATGCTACAGGTTGATCTGCATTTTGAACACTTTTTTGTAAATTGAAAAATGTTAAGAAGTAATTTTGGCAGGTCAGGAATTAATTTTTGAGGTTTAAAACAATATAAATAAATTAAAGCAATTTTTTTGAGTCATCATTCAAATTTTTTTACTTTTAAAATATAGTCTTTTCCTGCTAAAACTATTCCTGAATTTTAATATCTGTTTTTGATGGCTATAATTTACATTATTTCATTAAAATTTTCTGAAACATTTTACGAGAATCTTATGTAAGCTAAAATGGTCAATTAAAATGGAAACTTACTGTTACACACAGATGTGAATGGTGAAAGAGTACTTATTTAGGGGCAGTCTTTAGACCCGTATTCTAAACAGAGGACTGACCTCTATTTAGAATAGAAGCTGTATTATAAGAAATGAGAATTCTGTCTGCTGCAAAATGATTTCTTTTTGTATATGTGTGTGTGTGAGTGTAGAAACAGCTGTTTGCATTGTTAACTATCAATGTACAGTTTATACTGTTGCTTCATATAATTATGTGATATTGGTCCAGGCATGCCCAATTCTCATAATTTGCAACCTACACTAAGTTCACTGGAAAACAAACAGGGTTTGAATATGGAAAATCCACAGAGAATATAAAGCGCATTACTTCAAAGGATTGTGTATAATTACAAGCACTCAATAAGTGCCATGCAGTCCACTCATGTTGACGCAATCACCTTTTTCCATATATTGTATGAAAACATTTCATTGTATGGGGACAATGAAGAAAATTAATGTTCTAATTTTACACAGCAGTTCCTATTGAGACCAATATAGTGAAAATGTGATGTTTATTTAGAATACAACAGCCACATGGGAGAAATGCTAGTTCCTATCTGGGTTCAACAGTGAACAACTACACAGCTCTGCTGTGTAAGAGGTGGGAAGTGAGTCAGGATGCAACGAGCTCACAAGTAGGTTTAGTCCTTGCTGATGCCAGTGAGATCAGTTCTGTGTGTGTCTCCATCTATTCAAATCTCCAGCTGCTATGGAAGCTCAGCATGCACAGATAGAAGTGCAGGTCTGAGTAGGTGATGAGTGAGGACATGAACATGCACCAGACAGGTTTTTACAGAGGAAGAAAGTGGTCTATTGAAGGAAGAAAGAGCCTCACATACCTTTTCTTTTATGCCCACACTTGCTTCTCTAAATTAGTTTACTTCCTCACTTCATATATTTTTTCCCCATAAATATATATAAGGAACCATTGAAAATTCACTGCAAAATTTAGTTAGGTAACTTTAGTTATGTGCTAGTCTGTAACTAGGAGAATAGATGATATTTGTCACTCGCTAGCAATGCAACCTTCCTCCCTTCCCTCTGTTTTTCTTTTAGTTAAAAGCAAAGTTGATTTTTCATGGGTTTTGATCAATGTAAAAGCAGAATAAGAATTTCTGTGTCAATATATTTTGATTAACTCTCACATGTTAAGGTCTATACTTTAAAAAGAAATTTCTAAATGAAGAATAATATGAACCTGAATCACTGGAACATCTTATTTACAATGGTGGCATAAGAAAAAAAAGGCTCAATCCTAAATATACAAGGCTTTTGTTCAAAACAAGAAAGCTGGCAGAACTGATACAAATTCACAGAACATGATGCCACTTCATCTAAATTTTTCAGTAAAAACGGTTCAATGGAGAATATCTGCCCATATCTAGCTATCACTATTACCTAATAAAAATTAATTGTTGCTAAGTAATAAGCTTGCTATGCAAGAATCACAGAACAAGTCAACAGTATGCAAGAATTTGGACAATTTTCTGTTCAGGTGGGTGGAAGTTTGGAGAAACTTCTTTTACATTAACAATTATCTATACTGAAGATTCTTCAGATGAAATATTGTTTCTATGTTTCCATTTATATATTCCGAAAGCCAAAATTTCACCTGTGGATGATACTTAAGGAAGAAAAGATTCTCTCTTAGACTGGGAAATACAGATGAAAGAGAACATTTTCCATATAATGGACTTGTGCTTAAAAAATTTAGATCATTTGTTTTGAAGTTTGGAATGGACTTCCCTTCTGGTTGGCAGCAATTAACTTCTGGTAGACTCTTTGGTCCATGTTAAATAAGCAGTAACCCTCTCTGTAAGAGACACTGCAGCAACATTCAGACAAAATTCCAAACTTTTGGGAGGGATTGATTTTCAACAGAATTTGTGCGTATTTTTTTCCAGATGTAGACCTAAAGAAGACACCATGAAAGTACTATTTTGGTTTTAACCTAAAAAGTTGAAAAGTCTGACTTGTTTTAATGTCTCAATCATATCAAGACAGATTCTACATCGTTATCCTATTAACGAGGCTCAGCAAAAGGCCAAAAGCTGGGCAGACAGGGAAAGCAAACTGCTCCCATGTCCTCTGGTATTTGCCCTCAAGCCCACTGGCACTAGTAAGGTTGCTAATTGCAGAGTCAAGATGAAAAGTTAAGAGTTAGGCTGTAGAGGTCTTCTCCAATTATCTTAGAGATGGTTCTGACAGTGCTGCTGAAATTGTTGAGGACTTATCTGGAGCAGGCTAATATGTCTAGCCATACCCTATTCTATTACTAACCATATTCTTCTGCCATGAATTGATGAAGCAGGGCTGGTTTTCCTCTTTAGGCTTCGGTGAGAAACAAAACCTGCTGGAGAACTAGGATGTCTCTTCCAGTAACTGCTTTCTCACAGGTCTTTACAGCCTCCTGTCACCAACAAACATCTCACAGTTGCCAAATCTTTCCAGTGTTATGACCTCACTCAGCACAGGGATTTGGGTTGTCAAACCCTTTCTAGATGTATTTTCTCAAATACCCAGGGATGGCTATAATTTTGTGTGATTGTTTTAATCTTCCTTCAAATTCTAGCTCAGGCTGACATGGACTGAATATGTTCTGTATAATTTCAAGTTTTTCAGATAATCCAAAAGTTAGCACAGGTGCTTTTGCATGTAGAGCTCGGTGACTAAAATAAAATAAAGACATGCTTATGATTGTCTGCAGAGATAGAAGATTTCTCCAGAACTGTCAGTGAAGCACCTTTCATAGCTGAATTCATTTAAAAATCACTGAAAGAATAATAATAAAAGTAGCAGCTCAGAATGTATTCCACCAGCCACAGCCATTACACTTCGACATTCTGTGATATGAATTAGAAACAGATGACCATGTGTGACATATATGAAAAGGCATGTAGTTAGTTTAGGATTTAATTTATACTTGTTTGGTTAACCAAATAGCCTTATTACATTCTTTGGTACACCACTGAAAACAATCAGCTTATTGTAAAGTTATACATTGATATCTAACATGTGAGTTTTCAAATTTATTTGAGACTTTATGTCTTTAGTTATACAGTTAGCCTGAATGTTGCCCCAGAAACAGTGCAAACTCAAAAAGAATATAGAAGAAGTGTAAGAGAAAGGTATTAGGACTATTTTTTCTAGCACAGCAACTATTTCAGTTGTACGTTTTTTATGTAGTTTGTATCTATATATGCTTATTTATATAGAAATGAGGTTTAAAAAATTTTCATTTCCTCTGAAACACTTGTATAGTGGTCGTTAAAAAAACCCAAACCATCTATATATGGTAAAGAAATTACAGTAAGTTACAAAAAGTGGTCAGATAAATTAGAAGGAGAATTTTGAAATTTAAGCCACATTTATAGTATTAACTAGTTTCACATTATGGCAACTATCTTGCAAAAAAACTAGCGCATATGTGCACTACCTCTTTCTCCACCCACCCCACCCCCCCCAAAAAAAAGAAAAAAAGGAGTTTACTTTTCAAATGCATGTGAATTAAATTTCTCCTCATAAATACACTCCAGCTGTTTTCAGCTTCTATTTTTTTAATGAAAACTTTTACAATTCAAACGTGTCTAGCCATACCTTAGTGTATGTGTGATGTGCTGGTGAATGCCTATGGTCTTATCAACAGAAATTGCAGATACCAGTTTTTTTGAAACTCATACTCTTAAAGTTCACTTCAATAAGCCAATAGGCTGCTTTTTTCAAGAATGCATTAGGTGATTTCCCTGTGTGAATTTTCACACTTTTAAAAATCCTGAAATGATTTGGCAGTGTGCTTCATCACCCTTGAATAAATGTCTTGAAATTAGCCACTAGAGGGCACGGATACCTATCCTCCTCAACACCGGCAAATCACAGTGAGTTTTGTGGGCTTACAGTTCTTAGGCCTAATTATGTTATTTGCTTGTAGAAAACATTGCCAAAGAAATTAAACTTCAATGTCAGAGCTGAGCAGAAAGGAGTATGTGATTATCATATAAGGTTAAGGCTTAATCTCAGGTCAAATCATTATGTCACGCTTACTTGATTAAAAATATTTAGAAATTTTTCAAGTTTACTGTAAATGTTTGTGCTATAGTAACTGGAAATAAAAAGCATAAATGGCAAAATACAGCAACAACACAATGCAAGTGTTTAGTTTGGTCTTTAGGAGTGAAATAAAATGCTATTTAAAGAAATACAGCATAAAACAGGAACAGTAGTCTTTACTACACTACTGAGAAAACGTCATGGACACAGAATATTTCATTGTAGCTACCCAAAAAACTTCTCATGAAATACATAGTTCCAGTTTTGGGAAATGGAACTCTTACACATAGTGAATATGTACTGGTATGTTGTCTTGATGTATTTCAGATTTGGGATTACTGGGTAGACTGAAGTCACTGTAGAACAATAAAATAAAGAAAACACTACTTACCCCAACTGACTGAGGGCAGATGGTGGCATGTTATGTAGGTGTTGCTGTTGCCAGCCAGTCACAGAACCAAGATGAAGAGCACTGGCTGTATTAAATCCAGAAAGAGATGATATATCTGCACTACTCAGAGAATATTCTAGATTTGAGAACAGAAAAGACAATAATTAAAGAGAATTTAAGAGGAAGCAATTAAACAATAACTAGCATCATAATTTTCACGTGTCACTTTATAAGCCTTTTAATTTTAATTACACCAATTACATTAAGTTGCAGCAGAAAAAGTATACCTTCCTCTTCCCTCAACTCATTAACTTGGGAGCAAATAATGCACTAATAATTATTCTATAATTTAGCAGGGCTTTTCTGGATCCAGAAGATTCAAAGCATTCTCAGCCTGTATACCCACCATAATTACAAATGCATTCTCAGAGTCAAAGACTTGAAAACCATAACATTTTGGTTACAGTCTTCCTTGCAGAACCTAACCGGCAGCCTGTGCCTGAACAATGCATGTCTTCTCTAAGAGCATTGGATCTGTATGCCAGCATGCTCTATACAGAACTGGAAAGGACCTCTTGAGGCTTCAATTCTAGTCTTTCGCAGGTAACTATGTGATAGCCCACAAAGTTACTGAACTCTGTTTTGAAGCCAGTGAAGCTGTTTGCTCCCACTACCCTTATGACTTCAGGAAGGTGCACTCAGCTACATGAAATTACCTGTGGAATTAAGAGGATTAAGAAATGTCTTTTAAGTTATGTTCTTTAACGAAGTCAATGGAGGAAAGCTCTCAAAGCAGTGTTCCATTAGAACAAAACAGGTCTGTCTCAAGTTAGTGACAGATACAGAATAAGTAAACGCAGGGCAAAAGCATATCAGCTATGAATTTTTCGATTTCTCCCAACAAACATTAGCTAATTCCTTAGTAAGCTGATAGACATTTGTCAGCATCTTGCTCCCTCCCCCACCCTTTACATCTTGCACCCATACTTACCAGTACCATATGTTGTTGAGATGGCTGATGGGTATCCTCCCATCCCTTGCCCTGGTAGAGTAGGAGTTGCTACGGAAACCACTGGAGTAGCCAATGACTGAGCAGACTGGGAGTTATTTATCCTCTGATTCTTTTAAAGTAAGTAAAATAAACATATTATTGACTAGTTTTAAGTCAGTTGAGTGTATTAGCTTTCTGGGTATGTTGTCTGCATGAGAAATACAGGGTGATACAAATTTCTAGAAATTAATCATTTAACATGTGGCTTTTATGAACTCTGCCAACCCTATCATTTACAAGCCTTCAAGAGACCAGTTGTCACCATAGTAACCCATTACATCAGTATCTCCTAGGTAACTGAACTAGTAACAACTAAGATTGCTTTTATTGTGGGTAGAAGAACAGATCGTGTGAAAAACTAATGAAATATGTAAACTCTATACCCATTGTTTTCCTTTTCACTCAAATGGGGAAAAAACCAAACAAAAAAAAAGGCAAAAAAAAAAAAAAGGAAAACAAAAAGCAAAAGAAAAAAGCCCCAAACCTAGCCCTACTGGATTTTATTGTGCTTTGAAAGTGGGGGGCACCCCGAGATTGCTGAACCCTGAACTCTTACCAGCAGATGGTGCTCTGACTACTTCGTTTTTTTGCAATGAACAAACTCCAAAAGTGTTAGGTAGCACAGCAGTTACGCCCTTATCTTTAACTCCGAGGCACTAGATGTGGCACTGTAAAAATTGCACTAAAGAACGCTAGTCCTGTGAGTGGCTGGATAAAATGGCCAGAGAGCCACCAAAAAAAATGTCATAAGGCTGCACCATCTGCAACAGCACAAGTTCACATGCTCTCGAAGCACCAGCAACAAGAAAGCTTTATTCTAGCATGCATAATTTGAATATGTGCAACAGCTGCACCTGGCCTTCCATATTGCTGTATTTCAAAAATTATGATGACCTTTTAGTTCACGAAATAGTTATGGTAAAGTTTTCCATTTTATTTCAACCAACACCTCACCTACAGAAGTATCAATCATACAAAATAACTGATTTTCTTTCCCTTGTTATTAAGATGAACATCACTACCACTTACCAGAAGCAGATCAACATCCTCAGACTGAGTGCATAGGAAAGGAGCATTAAAAATTAGTGAATATAAATATTTTTCCTAGGATTCAGATTTCTAGGCTAGGGAATAGCTTCATCTGATAAGGGCAGCAAATTAAACACTGTCTGAGCATAGTTTGGAAAAATAACACTCCATAGATCTCTTCTTTGTCCTTCTAACGGGGTGTTTGTCTCAACTCCAAGGACAATCTATCTGGTTTTCAGCACAAAACTTTCTCTAAGAAGTCATTAGTTCTTCCACAGCCCCAGCGGCTGCAGACTGTGTTGCTATACCTAGTTTCAGGAGACCTGACCATTCACAGAATCCCTTGGAAAGTATCAGTTTTAAGGACCTTGGAATAAATCATTTGATGCAGACATCTTGTCACTGCCTTGGTCAACTTTGAGCATTGCCCTGTAGGAAACCATTCGTTACTTATCCTCTCAGAAGGCAGCATCACACTTATGGGGGGGTTTAGTTTGATGTTCAAAGTTAATTTATTATGTGTCAAGCTCAAGTAACTAATTTAGAAGTTGTTTTAATAGTGTCTGTTACATAATGGAAAAATGTGTTTATAGTGTCACTTAAATTTAGCATCAAGATCCTTTTTAAATTAAGCTCACTTTTAATGTTAAATCACTCATGAATGATTTACTTGCAACCACTAACTGACTTTCGGAAGGGAACTACAAGATACGCACACGACACCTTCAAGATTTAACCTTCTAGCATAATAGCCTGCCTAAATTTCATTGATCCTGGCAGGAGATACAGCAGCTTCATGCTCCTTTTTGTCCTGCTCTATCTATTTACTACCTCTTATCATTACAAAATTTGGCCTTTGAAGCTCACAATGATAGAGTTCACATTAGTTTAATTGTAGTTAATCTGCTATCTGCTGAGAGTCTGTGTGGCTAAATATTTAAGGAAAACATAGTAGGTTAGGAATACTCAGGGTTAAATTCAGCCTTCATAACAAATCCAGGAAAGGCTCTTCCAGCTACTAGGAAAGAGAGTGCAGAAGTTTAGACTGTGCAGGACACAGTTCCTATTTTGCAACTCAATAGAAAAAAGGGAGGAAGTAAATATGACTTCATAAAAGCAATTGAACAGGCTCTGCCTACATCCTCAGCTCGATGTCAAGCCTTAAGGTTGGACAGAAAGACCAAACAAGCAAGAACATGGAAAGTTATTCAGCTGATACTAGTTGCTGGAGCAGGCCTTGAAATTCCTAAACATCTATTATCTGAAGGAGATAAAAGAATCTTTGAAAATGCATTACCACTGATGGCATTGTATTCTTGCTGCCAGGTGGAATAAGCACACGGAGATCTGGTTTACGGTTGTTCATTCCCAAATTCATTGGAGGCGGAGATTTTGCTTGCATATTCTTGTTCAAGTTGCCAGGTGAGACCAGCAGACCTGGTGAGTTGCGGGGGTTGCCATATCCATTCCCTGTTTAGGTGAAAAAAAAAAAAGAAAAAAAACGAAAAGAAAAAAGAGAGAGAAGGATTATAAACTCTAATGTATTTCCTAAGACTGAACACTAAAAATGGCAAATAAAACAAAGCAAGGTAAACACCTGTGTCATGTAATGTACCTTTATAGAAAAATACAACACATGCCATATTTGGAACAAGTAGTCTAAAATGCTTTTTCTCACGGCAGCCAACATCTCAGTGATGTGCTGAAATTAACTCGATTATATGACTCTGTTTACAGCACTGTGGTATACAGCACAATATACTGTGCACTTAAAAGAAGCCAAGATCTAACATTTGCCTTACAAGTGAATCGGGAAAGTCAGACAAACTTATGGCTTAAAAAAATGTCAAAGCTATGCTGTGTTTTCTCGACAACTAGAGAGGATTCTGCCTTGCCTGACTCAGCCCTTTCCAGGTCATGATTTTGTTTTGTTTTTAAACAAAGGATGAGTATAGCAAGGCTATAATTTCCAGAAAAGGCAGGGGGAGGACTAGGAAGATTCTTAAATGTTTTTGGCTCTCTTTCACCACACTTTTTGGACCTGATTCTGTCAACACTAAAGTCAATGGGAGCAAGAGCATAACCTTATTTGGAAAATACCACTGTATCTTTCATCTTCATCTCTCTGCTGCTTTCTCCAGGCCCCAGAACAATTCTGACAGGCAAATGCTTCATTTGCCTTTTTCAGAAAAGGGTTTCCTTCTCTCACCATGTAGTACTGACAACTGTATATCCGTAAGGTTACCGACGTACCATTCCACTAAAATGAGACCTTCTTATTTCATCTGCCTAATTTCACCTCTTACCCACACAGCGTCTGGGGAAAGAAATGACTTTGTGGTGTAGCATTGAAATTCTCTCTGCACAGGCTCAAGAGAGACAGAGAAACTGCCCGGTTGTAGAGAGGGAATAGCATAAAAACTAGTAAAGAAAGAGACAACTTTCACGGATAAGTACTGAGAAAACAAATGCTAGGGGAGACTTTCTGTTCCATGCTAATCTTTTGTTCACAGCTTGCAAGCTGCGACACAGAACCTAGAAACAGTGTGGGAAGATGAGCTAGCGAGTGTGGCAGAGCCCTCTGAGTTGGAAGCCCTGCACCTTCAAATTTCCTCTGTAGTCCCAAAGTCAGCGAAGAACTCCGTATCTCACTTTTTTTCACACGTGAAATGGGATTTACAGCCCTAAAGGACAGAAATGGATTATGGAACTGAATTTGACAAAGTCTATGAGGTGGGCATAAAAATGACAGTACCTGACGGTGAACCTATCTTCTGGTTAGGATAATGAAGTGTGTCCAAGCATGACTAACTTTAACGCAAGTTTTTAATCCGCAAGCACATCAGCTAATTGTATTTATCAGATCAGCAAATCCACGGGAAAAAAAAATCTGTCAAAGGCTATTAAACACAAAAACACCCCTTCAGGCTCTGGAAGACTCTGAACTGTGAACACTAGGCTTAGAACACAGGAAAAGTATCACAAAAGGCTCGACTTCCATGTTTGTGGGGTACCTTTAGTCACTGGTCTGGCCTGGCTTGTTTTTTTCTCATGCTTTTTATGGTAATCTCCCAAGCCTTTGTGAAAAGGAATTAAGATGAAAACTTAGAAGCACTCAGATCACTTCAGAGATTTTGTATTAAAATATTTTTCATAGTTAATCTTGTTGTTTATTTCCTTAATAATATCTTACAGTCAGTGAGATAAAATGAGTTAATGAAAAAAGTGTATTTTACACTTATCAAGCTAAAATAGCAGAACACTGTGAAGAATTTTCCATTTTGTGTCAGTAGGCTTTTTTTTTTAAATGAACAACTGCTCTCAACATGGATTTGCTACATATTGTGCTCTAATTAATGCTATGTGTTACTAGAGGCGGTGAAATCAGAAGGGGCATTTTGAATATACAACAATATTTCCTTCTAGAAACTACAGTGCCTTTTAAAAGTTGATCTTTTACAAACTGAATACTGAAAAACTAATGACATGGAGAAGGGATCAAGAGAAGAAACTGAAGCAAAAGTAGAGTTTCTCTGGTGTTGGTTTCATACAGGAGCTATTTTACCAACAGGAAGTAAAACTGCCTTGTGAAATCTGTTGTATGACAAGCATTTGCTCAGAGAGTGAAAATGAAGCTGTTTGAAGAAGCAGTATGTCTTTTTTAGTTCTATGATACACAACCTAAGATATTTAATGAAACAGCATGCACTGTGACCTGTATGTTTCTTTCAATAGTCGTGATTTTTTGAGAACAGAAACCTTTACAAGAAAGAACTCCCATTTTCTACGTCAGATTTACTTAGTATAATTTACTATTAAAAGTTAAGAGAAACAATACATCTGTATAAAACTTTACTCTTCAGAAACTTTTGTCTGACCTCTATATTATTTACCTACTGATGTAAAATATTTTGAACAGTGATAACATTTCTTACATTTATATTTTTAGAACATCAAATTATTTTTAAGAACTACTGCAATCTTCTCTTTACCAGTAGATTTCTGCTGTTCATGGCATATTATGCCAGCTAGCATTTTGGAGCCATATAATAACCATTCCTCTTTCCAGCCACCAAATTGTTATTCTTTTGGTATAATGCGGATTCAGGAATGTAAGGCTGTGGACCTTAAACCAATGATACAGAAACCCATCATTTGAAAATCAGTGATGAATGCATGCATGTGGTTTACAGTTAAGAAGAGTCTGCATTTAAAGCAGCTCTTTAAGCCGTATCCTCTTTACTCAGAAAGCTGTGGCCTGCTCTGAGGCAGCTGTCCCACCTTCAGACAAATCCACTGAAGAGAATGGCCTCATTTACATTCAGAGGCAAAAAAATGTATAAGACTTCTAATATACAAATTAAACTTTCCTTCATCCTATACTTTAAAATTACACTCTGCCTGGACAATTATCAATTTAGATGTGACTGTATGCAGAACATTGCATTCCACTATCCACTTGAAAGCGCAAAAATTATATGTCATGTATGAATGGATTTCCTGATTATAGATTATAGGAAAATGAAAAACAGATGGATTTTAGAGCAAGTTGGCTTTACATTTTTATTTGGTTAAAAGCCATATTTTTTCTGGAATAGAACATTTTTAAACATTACAGATATAACTTGTAATGTATAATGAAAATAAAAACAGTAGATACACAAGTTTTAAAGGGCATATGTCAGAATTTGTAAATTTAGAGCATTTTCAATTCAAGAAGTTTTCAGAGAAAATTATTTTTCCTCGTGTTGTTTGTTATACTGACTTGAAAGGGTAAAAATATTTTATACAGAAAAAAGCCTGTTTCTAGACAGAACTAGTGGAGCAGCACGTGTCATGAAATGCAGTGCCAGACTTTGTATTTGGACTAATGGCAGAATATAAAGACAAATGCTTTCTGAGCATAGAATGCTCTTCTTGGGCATGTTCCCACATTCTGCATTTAGGCACAAGTGCCATTGACTTTAGAAGGAATTCTGTCCAAGTACAGACTGCATGATTAGTCCCTGCAATATCACTTTTAAAAAACATCCAGAAAAGTTATTTTTGTGCACCAGTAGTTAGTCAGTCAAGAAGAATTATTAAAAAAAAATAATCACTTACTCATGGAAAACTATGATTTGAACTATGTTACAAATTCATGTACTACTGTCTTAAATGGTCACTTCCATATTTTAGGAATTTAAGGGCACGAGTAGGGCACAAGTTTATTCAAGACAGGACAAAGAGCAAAGTTTACTTCTCTTCTTTTACCCCCCATTAGTAACTCCTGTACCTTACATGTAGTTTTGGTCATTGGTGTTATAGTGGTTGCAAAGTGGTTGCAATTCTTGATATTCTCAGAGTTAGGGCAATAACTCTGTACTGAGCATTAAGCCAGGAAACTTTCCACATGTTAAGGCAACACAAATGAGGAAAGAATAAATTATTTCTGTATCTCTCAACATTCTTGAACAGCATTGTCACGACTCAAAGTCTTTAAGTCTTGAAAAACTGGAAAATTTTTGTATTTTGATTTCTTAAAGTTTTGAACCTGTCATGTCCCTACTTGTTGCTTTTTAATTCGTGATTTCAAAGATACAAAAATATACTGAATGAAGAAACCTCTGTGGTAGTCCTAGAAGAACAAAGAACAAGACACATAATTTACATGTCCTTTCTTTGATCTCTTTTTCATATACTCTAATGCTTTTCAGTGACCATATGGGTTGAGAATTTACAATATCTTTAGGAACCTGGGATGCCTACCTCCCATTAATTTGAATAGGAAAAGACCTTTCAAATTCTTGAAAAAGTTTCAAGAAATATTGACGGTCCTTCCAAGTTTCTAACAAGTGTATGCACTTAGTTGTGGAAATTCTCATAATTCTTCCAAGAAGAATATGAACATTCTGTTTCATGGAGGATTCCTGCTCCTTGCTGGGTTATGTTAAATGCACATCCCATATCACTGACATTATGACTGACCACCAAGCCTCTCAAAAAGAATGTTACATTTAGAATGAATCTATATAAGCATGAGAGCCAACTATGCTATAATTTACCTCCACTTCAAAATATATGTATATATTAAAGAATCAATGCAGTAATAGAAATTTTGCTAAATTTACATCCAGTTTTGCACTCTTCACTCAGTTCATTTTCCAACTTTCTGGAGGAATGGTAATTGTTCTTAAAATTAATTAAAAGGCAATGAAAGGGTTCCTTTTCTCTCTTACATCTTACTTTTTTTGTTTGTTTGTTTTTTTGTTTTTAATGCATACACACTGCTGGAACAAGCTATGGTTTACCATCCAAACAAAATAGATACCAACAATAAAGCACTAATGCCAGGAAGCTGTACTGGTGTTCACCTACACATAATTTTTAAAAGAGATAATTGAAGGTTCTTACTCGCACGTTGCATGCCAGTCATTTCACTGTATGTGACCTCTACTAACTGCAAGCGGTAGAAGAAAACCAATCTGCAGATATGCTCACCCAGAAAAAAGAAAATCTTTACGTTAAAGTAGCTGCCCATTCCCACAACATTACACTAATGGACCTTCTTTACTGAATTACTGAAGGCAATTCAGACAGATGTGGTATGTAAAACCTACTGACTTCGTGTGAAGGAATTCTCAAGCATCTTGTGAAATATCACTTGCTATTTCAACTGCAACAGGCTGAAAGTGCTGTGAACTCATAGATATTTGGACGAATGGGAAGAGAATGAGGAGAAAACTATCTCAATAACTCTTTGTTACAGTTTTAGAAAACAACCATTTAGAAATAATGTAAATATAAAGGTAGAGATTCCTACAACAATATAAGACTAAGCTGATATCCAGGTCTGTCTCTGACTCACTTATTCTTGCCATGCAGGTAGTATAACAGTTAATGGGAAATTCTTGCTCTTAAGTCTAAAGCTATGTAAAGGGCTCTAATGGCACTACAGTAGTCCCGCGCTGGGAAAAAAGACAGTAGTTGGGAATCACTAAAATACTGCTAATTCTGTATGCAATTTAGGTGTACATGGAGGGCCACCTGCACTAGGACTACACAAAGCTAAAGGTTATACTGTGCATCCCAAATCACGATTCTGGGTGCTAGCGAGATCTCACTTTGGAAACCAGGCAAGTGTCCACTGCTTCCACTGCAGTGGAGGTAGATGGTCTCATCAAATTTCCCAAGGAAAACTGTGTGTATGATCTGCTTATATGTGCAGTACATTATGAAAAAGTGACTTCTCTGTTCTGTGGCTCACATTTTTCAGTCTTGCTATGTCCCTGGGCTGGTTCAAGCACTTAGTCTCAGATCCTACATACTGAGCCAGTATGGGTCTTACTGCTAAATCTTGTGTTTCGTGTCATTAACACTCCTCTAACCAGTCTTAGGGTTCCCCTCTCGGGGCCTGATCCAGACCCCCACCCATGGGCCGACATCCCATCCCCATCCCCATCCCCACGGAGGTGCCTGATGCCTGGGGCTGGGTCTGCTCTGGCGGCTGCCCCCTCGCCAGCCCCGCTCCCTGGCTGGGGCAGTGGGATGGGTCCTGGCTGCGAAGCCTTGCCCTGACACCCCCAGGAACCTCTGCTGTTCCCAGCCCCCACCGTGTCCTGGCGGCATGTTCCTCATCACGAAAGAATTAAAAACCAACTCTTCCTCTTCAAATCTTCATGTCGAGTACTGCCAGCTAACTTAACGAACTGTTTACATGGATGAAGTAGTCGAAATTATTTCTAACCCTGGGGCTAGTGCCATACAAAATTTGGAACGTCCTTACAGTCTACTCTATGTGGAGTATTTGCAGGTGCACACAACTATTGCTGGAAAAGGGCATGTGTATCCCATACTGCGGCAACTGGGCTCAGATTTCTTTCAGGACAAAGACGATGCCTCTCAGGCAGAGGCTGAAAGTGAAGAAGTGGCTCTTTGGCCACCTGACAATGGGGAACACATTGCAAAACACATTTCTGGAAATCTAAGGACATGCCATGAATCTAGGAGGTGAGAAATCTGAGATGCTTTTTCAGCCAAATGGAGAAATAGGTGAGTTTACTTAGATGTAGAATGAGAGACCATGAGAACAGAAACCTGACCTGTGCATCACAGACCATTAAACTTCATGCAAATACTTTACTGCTGAGTCAAGTGCATAACTAAGTACGTGGCAAACTAACCTGATCACCAACACTGCGGTTATGTTTTATTGCTATAATAAGATCCGTATTTAAATGTTTCTAAAGTAGTTCTGGCACTGACTATTCTCCCATTTTAGTCTAGGTGTTCACACCTTAATAAAATAAATGTAAAGGTGACACCTAACTGCCTACAGAATTAGCCCGTGGCTACGCACATAAGGAACTGTGAGCAACCCTTCAAAACATTTCTTATTGCAATTAGGTTTCCCAAGCTGTAGGCAGATATTTCAGCACATCTCTGGACTCCCTTCTTGCAACCTTTGGAACAGGGGTATATCACACAGGCAGTGAGGGTCTGTTGCAAATTAGACACTGAGAGAAGGGGGACTGCTTTTCCGTCTTCAAAGATGATCATCCTTATTCTTTCCTTTTTTGCTCAGCAAAGAAACAGAGCAATAGATGATCCAAGTCCAGGTCCTGTTTGTGTTTTTTTTTAAATTTTGCAGTACAGTTACTATTGTCAGTATGCTTATATTCTTACATTGTCTGATTATAGCATCTTACTATTTACCTTCATAATTCTTTAATGGCACCTCATTTCAGGAATCTCAGAATGTATAGCTTTAATGCAGAAACACTGTCTTTCCTATATCTTTACTTCTGATGGTATTGATTCACTGATTTCCACTTCCACAACACTATTCTGTTCTAATATGATGATTTATCAATAGTTACGCACATATATTTCAAGTTATCTTGTTTGGCCTGAAGCTTCACTTAATCAGTACAGTAACTAAGTTGTAATTATTGAGATGAATCATTTAAGAAAATTACACAGTGGTCTTCAGTTTTGTGCTTTATAAATATTACACGTCTGTAGATCAAATATGTGGGCACTGCACAATGAGCATCAGAACTATATTCCTGTGTCTTATAAGTTTTTAAGGTCCAGACAAGATGTCAGGGATCAGAGAATCATTTAAAAGTGTCTTACCATGGCAAAACCGCTACCCTGCCCCTGCCACAGGTGTTGTAGCTGCTACCATGAGGAGCAGGCACAGTGTAATGTCCCCGACCTTGTGTAGTGCTCCCTCCTCACTCACCCTTCACATTTGCAAAGGTTAGTCCACGCTCTACGCTAGGAATGCAGTGATCTTCCACACTAAGGTTCAGTCTAGTCGGAGAGGTCAACACCAAAACTCTAGGGTGGTTTTCAAGCTGAAATTTAGCTTGCAGAACAGCTTTTCTGAAAATCTCGAATTAACTGGCACAGACCTGATCTCTTAACATGCGCAGGATGCACAAATCATATCTGGTCCTCAGCTGTCTGAGATAACCCCCTCTCCAAAATATGTTTTCAGGACTTAGCTAGTCTCTTATGATTATAAGTTAATTCTCATAAAGCAATTAAATAATGCATATTAGGAGCATGTACCTTCATCTTGTATGCTAGCTGAAAAGATGCTCCATTCTAGTCCTGTTTATGCAAAAAACATTTTTTCTTTTTTTTATATGAGCTGTTCTAGAGTCAGAAGAAAGGAAAAAACCCTGAATTATGTCAGAGAGAACACTATATTACTGAAAAATATAATGTTTTCTGAAGATGTATAGCATCATAGAAAGATGAGCCTGAGAAGAGCAGAGGACATACCTCGCCTCTTGACTGCCTGAGTGAGACCCTCTGACAAATCATCTGCTTTCAACAAATTATTTGCTGATGACAAATAATTTCCTTTTTTTGGGTGTTTGAAATCAATTATCATTTTGGGGAAAAATGCTTTTTTAATGAAAAAAATTTCATAACAAGAAGTAATTCCAATTACAAACTGAACACATTATTTGAAAATGTACTTTCTTGTTTCCCCAAAGAAATTTTAGAAATAACTGTTAAGATTTTTTTTTAATAAAGATATAGCTAAAGTTAAATTGTTGATTTTTGTTAAATGCATAATTATTGAAAAATGAAGAATCCATAATTTAAAATTCAATGTCAGGAAAATTTCAGGACTATGTATATTAAACACAAATGATATATACTTATATTTTTAACTTATCAATGTTATTAGAACAGATATGCACACAAAAGGAAAGTGTTTTGCACATAGATAATACTACTTAGATTTGTTTTAAAATTTAAACAGATGCAAAGAAAAGATCAGTGACTAACCCACCCCTGCATCCTCTGGCTTTATTTCTGGGAGACTTCCAACTGTAACCAAAGGAAAAATCAGCTTGCAAGAGACGTGGAGAACGAATGGAATTTATGGATTGAATATCTTCATTGGAGAATCATGTTAAAAGTTAAAGGGCAGGGGTCACATTAATTTAATACTGCCAGGAGCTTCCACATGTGGCTGCAGTCCCCACTTCAAGAGGTTAAAAGCATTTCTTGCTTTCTTTCTCAGACCAAAGTCATTGCTGCATTCCAGATCCAGGAGGCATCAGCTATCTCTTTCAGGACTCAGGATAGGCATGAAATCCAGATGTTTGCTGATTTGCAATGCCTTCTTATGTTTTCTGAATTTGGACAAGGATATGGATTGGAGTGTGCAATGTGGTGTCTTAATGAGCAAGAATGCACAAAAACCCCAGTGAAATCCCTGTCTCACCAAAGTAAAGCATAAAATTCCCCCAGACTTCACTAGGAAAAGGACTTTATCTAAAGAATCCAAATTATTGTTGAGGAACATTTGAAACTGCTTGTCATAAAGGAAAAGAAGTCAATCACGCCTGTCTTTAAAATCCCACTTACAAAGAACCACAGTTTGTATGACTCACTTAATTGTTCATTACATGTGAACTTAGGGCTTTCTCCCCTTCAATCTTTTCAAGCTGTCTTTTTATAAATACAAATATTGAGACACTGTTGATTAGAGAGATGATGAGACAGAGAATAACTAAATAAATTACTAAGTCAACACTTACACAACTGATGGAAACCTAATAAAGGCCAAATTTTCTCAGATTTTCATTGAGGTCTACTCAGAGCCTACATGAATCTATTCATTGGTAAGAGATCACATGAGTTAGCTGAAAATACATGCATCCAACCTTTGCATATGACACCATTTGCAAGATTTTTTTGATTTTTACATGGACAGTAGCATCTATGCTTTCAAACTTATTCTCACAGTTTCACTGATGTGATTTTTACCTGTATGAAAAGAGTCTGAATAAGCTGTATAAAACAGATCAGTTGCTTAGGGCAGAAATAGGACTTAATTTTGGAAAGGCCTGTGTTGGCTGCCTACACATATATGAAATTCAGGTACTGCTGGACAGACTATTTCCTTCATACTATGTATTAGAGCTGTCAGACAAGTTCTACCGTTCTCCCTGCTTTATCACAAATCTTCTACCTCTAGGTAGTTCCCTTAAAACACTGACCCGCCCCCCCCATATATCCTCCTTATGGGGAGGAAAGCTGGAAAAGGGAAGACTTAATGGCATAATGTGAGTGGAAAAAGAGAAAAGGAGAGCTGTTATATTTTTCATTTCTTATCCCCCTCCATGGTTTTAAGCCAACCTGCCAATTTATGAGTTCTTATTGTTTGGATTTGGCACTATTGCATCACAAACTATGTTATGAATGACTGCGTGTTCTCTCTTTTGGACTGTAAACTTCCTTGGACAGGAACTATTGTTTACTATACTTTTGCACCACATCTTGCCCAATCTTTGGATCAGAGGTCTGTGGGTGACTGCACTCATCAAGTAATAAGGGAAGGGCAACAACTTATCATGCTCTCCCTGGTAAACCCAGTTCTAACAGGTTGCCCATAAACTGTGGTTTGGGAATCATTGTTCTAAGCTCACTTGTTTATTTAACATATTCCACACTTGTAGCCTAAGAATTATCTTCTCTTGACTATGCCAAGCATGATTTCAGGGCACAGTGGAGAATATTTATGTAACCATTTAATTTTTTAATTTTTGTTTTTAGTATTAGTTTGCTTATTTATATTTATATTTTCAAAAGACACTAATGCAACTAGGTGCCTTTGAAATCTTTGCTTATTTTCAGTACTGCTTGTAGGCTTATTTCGGCAGATTGCATCTTTTTAGTAAATCACTCTTTTTTGAGACGATACAATCCAGATTGCCTCTGCCCTGAGGGCTTGTAAATTAAACCCCCCTACTACTACGTATATTCCCATGTGGCTTGAAATACTAGTAGAATATATAATACATTCACCCACAGTCAGTACATGACCAAGAAAAGAAAAAGGAGCAGGAAAGCACTAGCAAATTATGATATTGCCTGGCAGATCCAGGACCTCAGCCCTCAGAAGATGAGAAGGCAACTGTTAGCTTGTGGTTAATTTCCAGAAGAAAATGACTAGCTGCTGAGTTATAGGTAAATAAGGGATTCAGTTATTAAAAAGACATGGGATGAATTTTTCAAAATGCATTACTGATCTTTTCAGTTTCTAATGATTTTAAAGAAGAGGTTTAAAGGTTGAGGTTGAGGATGCTTGATTTAAAGAGAAGAAGCACTTAATCCCTCAGACAGCATTTGTAGAGTCCCAAGTACTTTTGAATAACTTGCTCCTGTAGTTTAACAATAATGTCAAGATGGAGGCAGTACAGAAATCAAATAGTGAAACAAATTACTGAAAGTGAATAAACAATTAAAGCAAGTATATTTTTTATTATACCTATCCTGGATTTAAAACTTGAGATTGAATTTTTCCTTCAATTTTACTATTTATAGTGGTTTAAACCATAAAGAAATTCTGTTGATCTATATGGGTTTATTCCATTCAAAAGAAAATTTAATTATAAAATACAAAATGTCATAATCTGAAAACTGTATAAAAATGAAAAATATAACTCAATCTAAAAATATAACTCAGTTTGAAAATGAAAAGTATAAAGTACAGATGCAAAGAAAGACATCCCCCAATACTGTGTAATTTTGATATTAAAACTATTGAAAAATTTTTGAAGTTTTAATCTTTCATGAGGCTTTCAAAATAAATATTGAGCCACTGCGTAAAACTTGAGTTCACATAATTTACAGTGCTAAAACCTTGTACACATTATTTATTTCTGGTCAAGTTACTGTTAAGTGGTTTTGATAAAGACTACACTCCCTAAAAATTCAAAGAACTTTCACATAGTCTATTAAGTAAACACATAACATGTCACTTAGTCTTCATATTAGTTATGGCATAAACTAGAATCATTTTAGAGCATACCAATTTGGCTCCAAAAAGTTCTTGTTCCCTCTTTCAATCAAAAGCCTCTGGTTTGAGAAGATAGTGCCAAAGACATTGCTGTATTTATAATTTAGCAACTATACTAAATGTGAAGTTCACTCTAATTTTGTTGGCAGTTGCTACTATCACATGATAGAAACTATTCAATCAGTGTTTGGCTAAGAACAAATTTACTTTAACGAACCTGAGATAACCTTGGTTTAACTTAAAAATACTACTGATGGTATTTAGTTGTGTAGGATAATCAAGAAGTAGTCAGCTTTTTAAAGTTCTATTTATGTCTTGGGTTGACTCCCAAGGTAAATTGTGGATGATTTCAGGGTTATTACTTGAAATAATCCAAACCAACAAAATAACATACTTCTCAAAACACAAGCTTAACTAATCTTTTTCCATTTCTGATATTGCAGTTATAATGCAATTTGTTATAATGTAATTTGTTAAAGTAGTACAGAAACTGAGGCCTGGTGTTAGTAATCAAAAGTAGTTTCATTTTGTAATAGCAGAAATGAAACTCTTTAGACTCTTCTTCTTGGAGTATGTTATTTTGAATATATGCTATTTTTGGACACTGCAGAAAAATGCAAATTCATAATGTTCTAATTTGGCCAGAAACATGAACCCCAACAGATTAAACCACATGCTCATGCTACCAGCTTCTAAGATGCCAAATAGAAGAAAACACAGAGGTCTCTGTTTCTTGTGAAGAATGATGAACAAAGAGAACTTTTGATGTTTATTCTTCTGCACCCTAAAGAAAGAGGACTGTCCAAAATAGTGCTATTGTGGAATGATGCGACTAAGACAGAGGATTCAACCTTATAGTGACCTTTTAATCTTTCTTCAGCCCTGTATCAAATTCTTCCTACTGCTCTGCCTTTAAGAGATTTAGAAAACACTTCTTTAATGGTGTTTAAAGCTCTTATTGCCAGATAAAGAACAAAGACTATTCACACAATTAAATATTTATGATGCATTCCTAGCAATGCCCCTCATACATATGCCCCTCAAATCAATTGCCTACTCCAAAGTTACATTGCTTGAGAGCTTAATGCATAACACTACGTGCAGGAAATACAAATTCTTAATTTGTAAGTAAATAATCAAGCTATCCCTCTTCCTACGCTTATATATGCTTTTAATATATTTCTGAGAAAAAAATGTATTTAGAAGGAATATAAATTTTCCACTGGCATATTGATATACAGATTTTATTAAGCACAAGGATTATTAAGCTGAATGCGTGTGTAGACAAACTTTTATTTCAGTATGTGCCCCTTTTAAAAGAAAACATTGCCTTCTTTACTAATTGCTTTCCAGCGTCTTTTTAAAGGAACAGGGAAACCAGGAACGAGGCAATGGTATTTCTTAATAAGACAGTAGAGGGAGCTCCTTAATAGGGCAATCAATTTCCTACCCGAGTCCCTCCGTTGTCTTTCCTGAAGTTTAGACTGTGCAAGAGGTTAAAAGGAGATGAAATGCGAACATCTCCAGAATGAATCTTTCTTTAGCTGTGTTTCGCAGGCTAACAAAAGATAATTAACAAAACTATAATTTTCTATCATGCTTTCTTTTTTTGAGAACAAAGGAGACTAATAGCTAAGTTCCTGTGGTCTGCCTTCCCTACTCCTAAATTAATACAAAATGACCCCTCAAAGCTACAGCATGCATTTAAAGTGCCTTTTTGATACAATGCTGTGCAGTTTCAATTTTACTACAAATGCATCACACAAACATCTGTGACTCATCTATGCATGAAGATAAAAGGAGGGGTGGTCTAATGCAGACTGAGAAGAGCCAAGAAAGAAAAGATCACTATATCCAGAATTTCTTTATAAGTAATTTCATGAGACATCGTCAGAATTGGCATATATATCAGCCTTGGATTACAGTGCACAAAATGGATCTTCCAACTATTTTTCCATACAGTTCTTTCTGAAAGCAGTTAACCCAGTAAAATTGGATGTGTTCCATGTTTTACCACTCAGCTTATTTTCTTCGAACATATGTGTTTACTTCTCAAACTGAAACAGTAATCTTGCCATTGTCTTTTGTAATCCGTATTTGTAATAATGCAACATTGCTGACATTGCTAACAAACCACTGAGTTTACTGAGCAAAGGGGACTACTCTGACAACATTGCTTTGATAACACAGACCTTAGCAAGTACAGTTTTCATTAGTTCTATAGGAGCAGGACTAAAGGGGCTAATCTTTTTCTCTGCATGGGTATTTTGAAAATCCTTGCCCTGTTGTGTACCAAAGCACTTAAGCAAATACATAAAACTAAGCTTAAGTTAATTACTGATTATTTAAGTAAATGCTAACAGATTTTGCTGACTAGCAATGGTCTTAGAGCAGGGGCGTGAAATCAAATCTGTGATCAGTAGATTGAAGTCTGATGAGCGACTGAAATCTTTACTCAAGTTTAAATTCATAAAACAAAACCCCAATTCCACTAAAGTCAAAAGAAAAACTTGCTGTGACTTAAAAAGAATCAGGGTTTCTGACGCTGGCATCAGTAGAAGTTTTGCCTGAACAGGGCTATGCAATGGACCCAAAAGTTTTTACAGAAAGGCTAATGTGAAGGAAAACAGACATTTGTATCTGTGGAATTTGTTGAGGTGTAAGATTTTTGACATTGCTGAAAACAAGCCTCCTCCTACAAATAAGAGAAGCAGAAGTATCGACTCCCCATTCCCCAGCTGGGGGAATTAAACCGATGCCCATCACTTTCTAATATCCCACCTCCAATATGGAGCTATTTTAGGACTCAGCCTTTGAAGGAAGTCCTTTGTTCACCTAGAAAGATAAATATAAACTCTTTCTCTTTACCTGCACTGGTGCCAGCACCGGTTGTGAGGTCCCCACCCATCAGGCCACCTAGGGTGTTGAAATGAAATACTACAAATGAGCACGATAAATTGTAACAGGCAAACATTCAAAACATTTTCTCTAACTTCAGATGGCCTGCTCCAGTACCCACCACTGTTTTCCTCTGACTTTAATAGGCATCGGATTGGACCCATAGTCATAAAAGTGTAATGTTTAATGTTACCCGTACGAGATATTTGCCTTCCAAGGACAAAATCGGTACTACACATCATTTCATCATTTTATTTTCATACTTCCACAGCATATGAAAAATCAATTATATTTGAAAGTTATGTATAGTAGACCTTCATTTGAAAACTATCTTTCCTTCAGTATTAGTCAGAAAAGCAAAGGCTTCCACATAGGATTGGGAGGAATAGTCTGAAGGTTCCTGGACAAGAATTTAACTCAGAAGCTGTAATATATATCTACATAGCTTTTAATTTTAATTTCCTCAGCCTTTCATAGACATTCACTCTAAGGATTTTTAAAACTTCTCTTTGCACTTGGGGACCTCAGATGGTTCTTTGAACCTGGTATACTTAAGGATCTTGATGTTCTTTTGGCCAGACAGAGTGAACGAACTTAATCCCCATTTATCCTATTCAGAGGTGAGTCCTCATCATCACCAGAGCAAAGCCCAGCCTCGTGCTATACAAGGCACTCAAGTACAGAGCTCAACTAACATTTACCCATCAAGGAACTTGTGAATGCATAAATAATAATAAAGTCTGCATTTAGCCTCTAGACCGATGATTTAAGTAATGAGTGTCCTATTTTACTTGCTTCAACTTGTTTGAGTTGGCTACATTTTCTCCCCTGCCCCCTTAAGCTTTATGGTATAGTGAGTTCTTGCATGAATTAAGTAGACAAGTTGCCTTTTTATGAAACAGCAAATTGTCTGCCCTTTTATCCTTTATTGATTTCCTTTAACCTTAGTCAATATTCAGCTTTTTCTAGAACTTTTTTTTTTTTTAATTTTCTAAATTGGGAATAGAAACCCCTTTGGCTCTTCTTTTGATTTTTCAACACAGCAATTTTGGACAAACTGTTATGACTGGTAAAAACAGAGTTCTTGTTTCTCAGAGTACAGTTTAAAGTGACCTAAGGCACAGAAGCAGCTGATAAAAGAGCATTTAAAGGGATGGGATTGAACAGAGCCTACCTGTGTTACCTGCACTCGGAGGCCGATGTGTCACGCCAGGAGACATGCTATTTCTTTGCAAAGAAGGATGAGCCAGCGGCAAAAGGTTGGGGTTTCCCAGTGAGCTGACTGGGTTACTGTATACCAAACTGTTGTGGTTGGACACTGGGATAGAAACTGGCATCTCAAAGTTTGGTGGTGGAACAGCCTGTACAAGCAAAAAAGGGAAACAAAGACGAGAATAGTACAGAAGCACAACAGCCTTCAAGTACAGTTACTCTATATTTAGTTGGAATATTTTGTAGTTGGTGGTTAAAATATTTACGCTCTCCCTCCTCCCCCAAGAGTCAAGAGAAGAGTTTCAAAAGAGTTACCAAGGCTTTTAAATATGGTATTTCAAATCATGATTCCATCTTCCTTTAATGCAGCTTGCACATTTAGTTTGTAAGAACTGGAAAGATTTTTTTCTTTTTCTTTTTTTTTTTTTTGTTTAAAACTAACCCCTGCTTTATGAAGCTTAATTTTCTTTTTCTTTCACTCCATGAAGTCGTAATTGTTCACTTGTGATATCTTAATCTAGTGTCACAGATGACTGCAAGATCAAAGGTACATGATTATGATGACTTCATTGCATGGATAAAAATTAGAAGGGGTGGAATGCAAAAGGGAAAGCTTTAATTTCAGCTTATGTTGCTTTAGCAACCAGAATGATCCCAAATCATGTTAAAGGCACCAACACAGTAAATTACCTTTTTTTTAAAGTTTCTATCTTAGCTTGGAGGGGCTCAAAAGAAACAAAGTTATACTCCGGGACAGGTAGCAAATACAAGAAGTTCAGATACACACCAGTCTTTGGGTTCTTTGTGGTTTTTTTTTTGTTTGTTTGTTTGTTTTTTTTTTCCCCTGGTTGGGTTTATTTGTTTGTTTTGTTTTGTTTTGGTCCGTTTTGGGGGGGGGGTTAGTGGTGTTTGGTGACACCTTTTCAATACACTGTTTTCATGCTTTAAGGCAGGATCCTCTGCTCAGCCAACTTCCTTTGCAAGAATCCCTTTCAAAAAAGAGCCAAATTATCGACCATTCTGACAGAGCTTGTGAGGACATGTAGTACCTGATTCTCACTATGCTCCCAGAAAGCCCAACTCAGGTTTCCTTGGTTGGCTGGTGGGTTTGTTGTTTGGCGTTTTCTTGGGTGGCAGTTGCCTGAATTCCTTTAAAATTTATGACTCTGGTGGCATTCAAATGCATTAGAACTCCATATTTAATTTACTTGTTTCCAAAATAATTAATTTCTTGCCTTTGTGAAGGGAAAGAAAACTTTTTCAGAATTACCTGACAGCATTTTATATATTCAAATACCTGAATGCAAATGAAGTACCCCTTAATTCACCATTTAAAAATCGTATAAGCTTCAAGAGTCTAAACCCATCAAAAAATTCTTTAAACCAGCCTTGTAACAGCTTCAGAGGGAGGAAATCACAGATTTTAAATTTGTTGTTGGCAGCTGATAGTCCTGGTAAATCTTCATGTACCTAGAGGGAGTACGTTGAGAGCTGGACACATAATCTGCTGTGTCAGGGAACAGAGGCACCCTGACCTTCTGCCACCCACACGTCTCTTCTTTGGCTGGCCAGAGCTGTTGTCTGTGCCCTGCGTATTACAGTGCTAGCCATCAAATTACAGTTATCCCTTAAGTTTCTTTTTTTTTTTTTTTGTCCTCTCCCCTTCCTAGGCGCAGACATAATTTTGCTCTAAATATAGAGGAAACATTTTGCTTAACCACCGAAACACACAGCAAGATTTAGTTCAGCATATGATGTGAAGGATATGTTACACAAATGCCTTGGGACTTATTTCAAAGTGTTAATTTAGCTCTGAAACCCTCTACGTAGCTGTGGCCTGGTTTTGTGAGAGATGGCCGTAGCATAATGGCTGAGATCAGGTCGGGCGCTCGAGTGGACGGACCTGCTGGCATTGCTCCCCAGGTGGGAGGCTGCACGCTGGGGCTCGCCTCCCTTTGCCGAGGAGCTGAAATGCACCCCAAGGGCCGTATTCTTCCATAGAGTTGACTGGTTTAAGTAGAGGTGGGAAGGGGATGAGAGGTGTCTTGGTGTTCACTGTGTAAGGAGCAAAACTACACTTGCTGCTAGGTCTGTGTAGGGATTCTGAAACATACTAATGTTTGTGTCTCACAAATAGAAAAAAGAGAATAAATGATTAAGTGATGAAAAATGTCATTGCTGAAGTATGCTTTTTCAGGAACCACCTTTTTATGCCTGCAGATGTGCTTACAGGTGAAGTCCAGCTCACTAGTTGCATGCGTCACTTGCCTTTCAAAGGAAAATTTACAAAGTACCTAGCACAAGGAGTACCAGCGTATGTCACGACTGAGGTCTAGGGCCCTTGGAAATAGGCTCACATAGCATAATCTGAAACATCTTATCAGTCTGAAGGTATGTTTTGAAGCAAGACATTCTCCGCACTGGTCACAGACAGACCCCAAAGGTTCCCAAATCCAGTGTAAGTCAGAAGTCCATGGCTGTTCCTGGAGCTCAAAATCAGCTGCTGCTGCTGGTTTCTGCCTTTTCAAAAGGTTTTAGCCAGTGAATTCACATGAGGAGAGATGACTTAGCTCCACCTCCAGCCTGACGTGAGACACGAATAAGCCAACACGGAGTCCCTTGTTATTGCAATGTTCGGGGCTGTGGTGGAGAACTCTCTGTCTGTTGGCTTTGAGCACATGATCCTGTCTGCCCGAGTGCCAGCCCATCTCAGGTTGAGTATCACCCACTGGGGAGCACTTTGCACAATGTCTTCTTCACCTCTGTCATGAGATCTGTGAACTCTGCCCTCCGAGCCTGGGTGGACATCAGTATTGCCTCTATTTTCTTAACTTCTCTTCCTAATCCAAACTTCTATTGAGTTATCTAAACTAAAACACAGGTACAAATGCAGGTGTGAAGGTCTTGCTAATCCTCAACAGGCTTGTCTGCTTTCATCATTACACTCTGTCTTTCTTCCATGTACAACCCAAACCCTTCAAGGGCTGGAATCTTCTTTTTCTATGTTAGCACAGCACAAAAGAGCTCCAGTCTTGGTTGCTCTTGTGGCTGCCAGTCTCCCTAGTCATCACTGAAATATAAAAACATTGCTGAAACAGTTACTTAGCTTTCATTTTGTCATTTTAAATATAATTTTTAAACTAGTTAAAATATTTTCTTAATTTCTGTAGTAATGGTTTCATATTCACTATTTTACCTACTATCTGGATATACTTACTTCTATTTACAGAGTACTTCACAGGCAATTTTATCAGGGCAAAGTCAGTTTACTCTGTGCTTTGCAGCACAATACACACTATGTCTGGAATACAGTAGTTTTTATTTCTTCTCCTCAGCAGTGAAAGGTTAGAGAGAGAAGTTTCTCAGGATAAGCACCAGTATTAAACAGTAAGTCCCCAGCAACAGTTTTGCTCTGGTTGCCCAGATTTTGTTACAGTCTTATATTTACTTCACCAAGAACTGCAGCCTCCTGCAGATTCCCTAGTCATTCTTGGTGGTAAGTCACGGGGCATATCTATTCCAGCTACGCCTGGTGGACTTTAAAGCTTATGATGCACTTGCATAATATCTATATTAGTAAATTAAACTTGCCTAGAAACTGAGGCCATCTGAGGCCACAAAGCAGTCCATGTCCATACTATTAAGCTTTCTCAACCTCAAAAACATCATGACTACATATAAACTGACAATTGGGAATTGTTCCTGGCCTGGGCTAACTACCAAACAGAGCTAAGAAATTGTCTGGGAGATCATTATTTGGTGGGTGCCAAAAGCATGCCAGGGACTGTTCAAACAATTCAGGGCAGAGATAAGCACCTCCCGCTGCCTCGGTATGTTCTTTGCCATTTGCTAATTTACTAACATAGATGAAGCCTTACTCTAATGTGTACGCAGCTTGCCCCTTTTTGCCTTTTTTTTTTTTTTTTTCTTTTTTCCTCCGTCTTTTCACCTTTGGACACAATTGCCAAAGAGGGCAGATGGCTCACCTGAGAGGGTACCGCCAGCGTGCAGCACACACTGTGTCAGCCGTGTGCTCCACAAGCTGTGGTACGTTGTGCAAAGCAAAGCGTTGGGGACTCAAACCCCTTGGAAATTAATGGACCAAACATTCTGTGTTAAATATTGTTTTTGTCCCTCCCATGTTCAACCAGGCCTTCATTTATTTAGAGACAGAGATACTTATAGCTCCCTTCTAGTGGACTATTTCTGTCTCCTCTGCTTTCATCACTCTTATGAAAACTACAAATAAATGTCTAATTATTATCAGATGTTTTAGAACAATATAAATACTTATCCCCAGAAAATTATCTGAGGAAACATTATTGGCCTTAGCTGTTAGGAGCAAAAGCCAATTTTGTTTTCATTTGGCAGCAGCTTTATTCTGTTACAAGACCAGGCACAGGCATTGCATTGTTTTATATATTTTGTAAGTAGTGATTTAATGACTTGACTTGGTGACTTTTTGTTCAATTTTGCTTTCTTCCTCCCCAACTTTCTTGGCTACATTTGATGATCACAAGTAAATGAATGTAACTTCCCTGACTTCCCTGAAGTTATACTGATTTGCACAGTTAGGGAAATTATCATATACACTATAATATATATAATACGTATATATAAAAACATATGTTAGATTTGCAAATTTCCATTATGCACTAGCTTTGAGCTCTATCTTGCTCATTACCTCTTGGCTTATGCCAAGAGAAGGAGCTCCGGTTGCATTAGGGGAGAACATCTACTGATTCTTCCTTTTGTGGTAAGCAGCTTGATGGACCACACAGACCTTGAGCTCTGCAGTATTCAAAGAAGGGATATCCTGTCTTACATGAAAAGAAATGCTAACATTTTGCAGTTCTGTATCTCTGAAACAACTCTGAAGTAATTTCACAAAAAGATAATACACTGCACCTTGTAACACCCCTGCAAGGTAGGAAGTTACATTATACCAAAATACAGCTCAGGAAACCAAGTTAATCACCATGTTAATAGCTGAAGTAGGACTATATTTGACATCAAAAGGTTAAATTTAATGAAATAAACCAGAGGGAAAGTCCATTGATTTTTGGGAGGACAAAAGTGATGTGCCGTGTTTAGATTAAGTGTGTTGTTTCTAATTCCTAAGACTTTCCTAGTTTTATAGAAAGGATCATTTTCCCAAATGCTTATGGACATAAAGAAATTGATAGAACTCACTATCACAGGAATGACTTTTTTTCCAAGGGTTTTTTTCATGTCTTAAGATTTCAAATGTTTATAACATGTGCTGCTTTGTTGGAACAAAAACAAGTAGCATGAGAGAAACAGAGGATCTGAAGGACCATCCCAAACACAATTTTTAAGGTAGCTTGTTTAAATACTATCTGATTGAAAATTCTGTCACTTGGATTTGAACAAGCCAAAAGGTCATCCTTGAAAGAAAGGAATGGCAATTGCTAAGATTTTGACGTGAAAAAGGGTTAAGCATTCCAGCTTATAATGTTCACCCTAAATGTTGCAGTCATCGCTTGTCAAACTGAGTTCCATCTTGAGCAACCAAATTCATGGTGACAGCTTTAGAGCTTTTTTTTTTCTGAGAAAAACAGCTATGCAAAAGAAGCAAATAAAAAGGGAGGTAATAAAAGATGGAATGTATATGTATTCCTCTCTGATATTTTATATACATGTTGGGCATCCTTAACCAGCCATTCCAAATACTGATTTATCAAATTTGGTGCCATTCTGGTCTCTAGGAAAATCTTTATTATTTAAATTTTTTTGGTAAAAATACATTTGCCATGATGTGAGAATTTCTTCAAATTTTAATTAACTTGAGTGAAAAGCTTTGTGCTGAGAATTAATGGAAAGAACAGCTACACTGCATGAGGCAGAATCTGAGCATCCTTAAGAGGTATCCTCGGCTTAGGTATCAGATTTTGTATGCACAATTGACTAGCACTACAGAAGAGACTTTGCTCATTCTGGGTATACAGACATCCTTTTTGGCAGCTAACCATACAACCTACTTGTGGGAATGAGGAATGAACACATCCAAATGATCTCTTTTAGAAGCAAGCAGTTACCTATGCAAATTCAGATGCTTCTTTGGACCTGGGCAAATCTTTGATTTGCTATTTTCTCTTGCACGCACATTTGGAAGAAGGGCCAAATATAACCTCCAAACCTCCACATTCTTTTTGTTGGCTTTAAAAATGTAATATCAAACATAATGACAAAGTATTCTCCCCTTGTATGTCTTGTGCAAACAAAAT
Organism: Haliaeetus leucocephalus; assembly: GCF_000737465.1. Taxonomy (NCBI): domain Eukaryota; kingdom Metazoa; phylum Chordata; class Aves; order Accipitriformes; family Accipitridae; genus Haliaeetus; species Haliaeetus leucocephalus. The sequence goes on along the minus strand of NW_010973034.1, from coordinate 3,149,092 downwards.
AGCACATGCAGAGTTATTTCTCTTAGATATCTGGCAAGGCATCTGACCGATGGTTAGAAATCTTGACTTGGTTAAAACAAAATTTAGCTCATGTTAAAGCATTAAAGAAATGCTGATGAGGTCAAAGCAAATTCTCTGATAAAGCTGTAAAATCACCCCAACACACAAACATGTCTGAATCCTACCATTAGGCTCTCATGCAGTCTGTTTCTCTGCAGCGAGCAAGTAGCTGTAACCCTTCAGTGCTGCAACTGAGTTTAGCAGAGACACTTGAGAACTGAAGTGACACGCACAGAACACACTAATTACTATATATAAAGGAATTTCAGTTCTACATCGTTTTTTCTATATCACCACAGAAAGTATTCTGTGGGTTTGTTAGCCTGTCCACAAAGAAACATTTCCATCGTTATTTTTTAGACATAATTTAGGCGAGTGGTGTGGTAAAACAGTTCTGTAAATCAAGTGAATATAATGTATACATGTATATTTCACTTCCTTCTGTAGGTTTCACCTATAGTAGGCTTTGTCTGTGTGTCAGAGGTAGCGACTTGGAAGAAAAATATGTTGTGTGAAATTTTCTGACCACAGTGTTTAATTATATATTTGGCTATTAAAGCCTGTTTCCAGCTGAAATGTTTTCCTTAAGAAGCCAGAACTGAAAGGGTTATGGTTTGTTACTGCAGCAGTTATCAGCAGACAGCCATCTAACCTTTGGTACTTACAGGTATTTTATGGCTCTTGATCATATTATCAAATTCTTCATTAATTTTTTTGTATTTTTCTTCAGTGCGTGGGGTGAGAGCGTAAGAGGAGTCAGGATCGGGGCTTTCACAGCCTTTGTTTTCTTTCTTGTTCAATGCCTGCCAGGTTCAGAGAAATATCAAAGAGTAAAAAAAATGAAAGGGAGCTTAGAGTACTTACACATAATCTTTGCCTGCTGATCATTAGATCAATATCTTCATTAATTTTTCTGTACTTGTCCTCAGACTCAGGGCTGTGACCTACTGAATCGTCTGCATCGGGGTCTGGACTGTCACAGCCATTAAGTCCTTTCTTTCTCAATGTCTGAAATACATAATTTGGAAAGTTCAATCCTTGGCACAAGCTGCAAGAAAGACTCAGCAGTGTTACAGTAACACAAACAGCCCAGCAGTGGAAGGTTTTACACTATGCTTTAGGGAAAGAAAGTGACTAGGGATCCACATCGATGCTGTAGGTCTCCAATTACGAGCGGCAAGAGAGGACCATACAGACCTCTTTCTTCTGAAACTGGAATCGGTCAATAAAGAATGGAGATGGCAATCTGGCAAAGTGCCTGATAGTACCGCCCCCCAACCATGTCCAATAGCATTAAGAGATTAAGATACCCATCCAGAATGCAATTTCTTTAAGATATTTATCCATTTGAAATGAATGAACATTAAAAGCAAAGGATGTATACTGTTCACAGTGGAATACCCCGGTGTTTTCCTTTTCTCTAAATAAAGATACAGGAGAAAGAAATGAAAAAAAAAAACCCAACAAACCTGCAACAAAGAAAGAGGAGTACCTAAACTGAATTCTGGCTTTGAATTAGATATAAGGCATGACATTAGCAATGCCCCACCATTCCTAAGTGTATGCTTTTGATAGGACAAGAGGGAAGGCAGAGTTGCTAATGTGGCTGTGAAATACCGATTAAGAGCTTCTAGACATGGTGTTTACTTTTTATTGACTCCAGTTACAGTGCTACAAATGCACAGTGCTGAAGCTTAATGTACAGGAAAAAGCACTGCTATAACTGTTGCTTAGTGAAAAGTCAAACCAGATGAATTTCAGGTTCAGCAGCTCAAATCAACCTTCACAATCATGACCATCATCACCAAGATAAATAATGGAGATAAAAAAGCTTAAAAATAGAGTGAGATCAGTAGCTAACAATTCAGAATGGTTGCCTGGCCTCAAATAGGTTTTAACTGATCTACCTTGACAGCTCACCAAAGAACACTCATTAACGTAAAAGAATATGAGAAACAAGTCTTTGTGGACTCCCCAAGTACAAACAATAGTACACAAAGTCAATATTTGTAAGATTTCTCAAATTCAGCTTGAAGAATGTCTCAGTCAAAAACTCTTCAGAGAGTCCATTTGGCTGTCTATAAACTTTATTAGACAGCTTGCAGTTAATTCTGAGTTGCAACCTGGCTAAGCAATCTGAGTTACAACATATAGATCACATAGCACCCTTGTGTTAATAAGTGGCTATGCTTGTGCTGTGTATTAGTGTGGGATACTCTAACCGGTTTCTTTTTGCCTTCTCAGAATGGCTGCCTCTCATCTGAGCTTTTTGTTCCTTTTGGAAAAATACATCTCCTAATAATTTTCTTTATGGGAATGCCCAGTTTACCATTGTCAAATCCCTGAAGTATTATAATGTCATACCTTGTTTCTGTAGTATTGTAGTTATTTAATAAAAATTAGACTTCATTTTCTGCATTTTACCTGAGACTGAAGAACAGAACCCTCTTATTCCTGCAAAAGCTATAAAGCTGTTCTCCTTGTGGAGACACACCCTCTGAACCTCACATTTTCACCAAGTCAGCAAAGTGATGGCGATCTGCCCTAATACATCTGAACCTTCCAAACTCATGTTGTGGACCTCTGAAACAGATTTAGGCAACTGTGGAAAGCTGGCTCAATGTAGATCTTTCTTTTTAGACTTTGTATCTACACAGACTTCACATCTAATCCCATGAGCTACTACTGACACACAGACAAAACTATAAATCCATTGGAATCAAACCTTAAGAAGCTAAAACAACATGAATGATTCTCTACACTTCTTCCCCACTCCCTCTTATCTCTCTTTTATCTTTTAAATGTTAACTAGCAGAACAGACATAGTCGTGTATGATTTGTACTGCTACTAGCTTGAAACAAGCCATTTATAAAGAGGGTTTTTGCAATCAGCTGTTGTTTGATAGATTTAATAGATACAATATGATATATTAAAAGTGAAATTTCTCTTTTTACATCTGAATAACTAATCTCAATTAATGTTCAACTCTTTGTGTAAGTCCAAAAGAGTTGTCTTCTTAATACATAAAATATTCTGTTTTCAAGATGCATTGGATCAAGGTGGCCAGACATGAAACCCAGATCAGCACTCTTGGGACCTTTTCTTGAGCTCATCTGAGTCACTGATGGAGTCCTGCTAATTCACATGGCGTCTCTGAGGAATGATGCTGATGTGAGCTGGATTGGACGGCATCCTCAACTCCAAGTTTGAGATGACAGTCCAGCTCCTCTATTTACAAATGGCAATGACCTCTTTTTTACCCAGAGGTCAACACAGCTGCAACTGAATGGGCATAGGTGAGGAAAGGTAGCTGCACAATTGTTATCCTACCAGACAACCCAGATCAAGAGCAACATGAAGAGACAAGAGGGGGAATGTTTTGCCTCTTCTTTGAATCTTTTCCTCTCCCACCATTCCCAAATCCTTGTCTGCTGCATTCACATGGCTGTGTCTGGGTGAAAGAAGATCCACCTTGTCCTCAGCACACTCACAATGCCCTAAAGCTCTGCGACTGTCTACTTAGCACTCATATGAAATAGTCACTTCTGTGGTTTGTAGAGGTGCAAGAATGCACTGCCATCTTTTAGTTGTCCAGAGGAGGAAAGGCAATGTAACCCAAGGCATGTCTTGCAGCAGTCTCTGAAAAGAGACCAGATTCCCTCCCAACATAGTAATGTTTTTATTTTCATACATTTTTTTTTTCATACCCTTAGAAAGCAGGTTTCTGTGGCACCAGGCAGAGAATAAGCAATCTCTATTTTGACCAGAAAAGCCAAAGACCAAATTTAGTAAAATCGTGTTGGTATTCTACCCAAAATTAACTTCAGCTCTAAAGAGTAGAGGCAAACCTTTCGCTTGCAAACACCATCAATCCATGTGTTTGGCTGGTATCTTGGCCGAAATGGCTAATGAAGCTCACTAATGCAGTGCACTTTTTCCCTGCCCCTTGTCCCTTTGTTGCCACCCCCCCCCCCCCAAAAAAAAAGAAAAGAAAAGAAAAGAAAAAAAAGAATGTGCTTCAGTGAGTTGTGGTAAGGTTAGGCAACAGAAATTTTCACAAGTGTGCTGCAGTCAGAGGCACAGCTCCTAGCTTTGTGAGTGCTGGAACTAATGCCTGGTTGCCTGTGAATTGCATTTTGGGGTAAAGTGCAATATCCAGAGAAGCTTTCCTGTGGCTGGGTGTTTTGGGGCTTCTTGTGCCCCCTACCCATCTTTCTGCTGATTCTTTGTTGCTTCTGTGTGTAAGGACTCATGCTGCAACACTGCCTTCAGCTGGGTGTCTTTTCTGGGAGTAATTTCTGGTTCTCTTTTTCTGCACAAGAACACATAATTTTAATGAAACTTGTTGGAATTTCATTGTCTATGAGACCCCTCCTTTGTGCCAGATTTGCCTGGCACTGAATAAAAAATGAAGAAATTATAAGGGAAAAGACAGAAGAACAGACTGGTAGACTGCACAGGCACATGAACACACTTACATACACAGTTCTCTGGAGAAGAGAGCAGACTGAAAGTGACACACTTATCCTCTGCACTAAGGTCCTGCGTGGTATTCAGGACAAATATAATGATCCTCAGTATCTTAGCATTACCTCTCGCTTCTCAACATGCCAGCTACAGTTTTGCCTATTCTATTGCCTTGTTTGTAACTTTATTCTCCTCCACATCATTACCTACCACATTATACTTCCCATAAAGGTCCTTTATTGTTGTGCTTCAACACAACTCAACACAACACAAGTTGGTACGGCACAACTAGAAGAGGCACAGACCAGTATATAACTGATCCATCCTTATTCAGAAGCTCTCTGGACTCCATGTCAATTTTTCCTCTTTTTTGCTGTGTCACCTCTTGAAAGCAGAGGCTGGTTCTGGATATCGGAGACAACTGGAGTCATGACGAAGATCAACTGGGTTTCAGCAGGCTAGAGTCTTTGACCCAGTCTTGCAGTGATTTAGAAACCATTTTTCTTACCATGTTAAGCTGTCATAGCCTCTTACAAACCCTGGAAAATAGCCAGACCTATCGCATCCTCTTGGAGATTAGCTAGTTTCCAAAGCTTTAATGACTATTCAGGGAATTTTTAAGAGGATAAAATTACACAATTGTATAGTGCATTGCATTCTAGAGAATCCCAAGCCAGATTTCAGTTATTTTTAAAGAAAATAAGCCATTTTTGAACTACGGAAGCTCCACTTCTTCCAAGCAATTAAACAAGTAATTATATTGGACTCCAATAACCTAAAATCAGCCAAGGCATTTGAAAAACAAAATGGTTAAAGGAAAACAACCTTTGGCTGAAATCTCATATGCCAGCAATTTAGCCTAAATCCTGCTCTATAAATCTCAGCGGAGAAGTGCTGACTTAGTGACATACTGGCTGCTGTAAAATGAAGTATAAACAACTATTTACTTTCATTTCATGCAAAATTTATCATCACTACAAAAGCACAAAAGAAAATATGGCACTAACAGCCAGGTCTGATTTTATCAAGGCAATGGAAATCATTGCAATTTGAAGGCTTTTGAGGAGGAAAAGCCTTTCATTTTCCTAATCCAGGCTCTGTTTCTGCAGTACTATCCTCTTCTTTTAGCATTTTTTTAACAGGAAGAGTGGGGAAGGTTAGAAATTAATTTGTTTTTCATCCTATCCTTTCGTTTGCTTATCTTTGTAGAGGGGCATCTCCTTTCTTCTTAATAAGTTCATCTGCTGTGGAACTGCTCCCCACAACACTCCAGGGCTTGAGAAGCCACAGATATCTGGTCTTGGAAATGCTCACAATATAGCTGCCCAATTAAAAAGACTGGGTCAGTCGATAAGGTCTCCAAAAGGTTCAGACCAGCCCACTCTGTCTGTTTCATTTTGATATCCTCTGCAAAAAAGACTGAACTATTGCAAGGTTAATCACTGTCTTCATTTGTGTAATAAAATATGTGATCTCACTGGTACTTCATCTGTAATCCAAATTTACAGTATGGAAAAATTCAGAATTACAAGTCTACTTCTACAAATTCCTGTATCTGTTATGTTGTCTAGAAGCCACCACAATGATCTCTAACTGATAACCCCACTAGCGACCATGACAATCCACAGAGTTGTAATTTGGTAAATTATATTCCACTCTCAGAAGACAAAAACCACAAGTGCCCTCCATTTTCCACTATCACTTTCTTTCCTGTATCTGGATGGGATAAATCTTTTAGCCACAAATGAAAAATGGTTTGGTGTCTTTTTTGCTCACTGGAGCTACATATCTACGTGGCAAGGCAGACAATAGCCAATTACAAAGGAATGATATGCTATTGTGTTCAACTGCTTTATTATTTATAGCCATTCCAAAGAACACGGCCAAATTTATGGAGGCCCCCAAAAAAGCAGAAAATATTTAGATCATGGGCCTGATTCATTTAAGCTTCAGTTTGCTCTCTGTGCAACAGAAACATTAAAGTTAGAAAGTGTTGAGTGAAGACAACCTTCACTCTCTTCTCCTGCACAGTTATATAATGATGAAATTTTATGATGAAATTGCATGATACAATGTATGGTGTAATCAAGTAATGAAAGGTTCTAGTGAAATGAAAAACACAAAGAGGAAGAGATAGGTTGCTATGGGAACCACCCATCTGAATTCCCTGACTTCTGTGTAACTAAAATCTCAAATTTTATGTTCCATTAATGTAGAGTTCTTAGATTTTTACATTTAATAATGAACATAAACTAGTATGCTGGTACTAATGTACTTTAATTGCATATTTAGGAGAATCAGATAAAACATTATTATACTTACTGTTATCTAACAAGCTCCAGACAAAAAAAAAAATGTATACCAGTAACACAGAAAAATGGAACATTTATTACCTCTTTTGTATAAATCATAAAATGTTTTTGTGGTTTATACTCTTTTTGAAATAAGCTACAGGGCTTATATAATAGCTGAAGCTCTATAACCACATGTTAACCTTTTTGTTACTATTTTATTTTCACCGAAGTTTCAAAGAAAAGAAAAAAATTTCCATTGTTTGGTCCTGTATGTCTGTCTTCTTCAAATGAATACGCATGAGTGTGCTTTTCACAACAATACACCAAACCCTCTGCTTGGATTTGACTCTTATTTTTGCATGCCAAGTGATTATTCTCTCCTCCTTCAAGTACCTTCTCTAATCACACCTCTTGTGAAACCAAACAACGCCGACACCCTTCGCCAGTAACATCTGCCGCTCTTTGCTTACGAACGATCGACCGGCGTGTTACGAATGCTTGTACGCGTGTGCTGCGAGCTCATCAGGACACGAGGTTTCTACCTGCTTCCCGAGCTCCGTCTATTCCACTCGCGCTCTTGACGCGTGCCAAGGCCTATCTGCAGTGTTTTGTAACACCACCACAAAAACCAAACGGATCCGTGTTTTCCCGTAAAGGGCGCTGGGGCAGCGCGATTTTTTGGCTTCTTCGCTCCCCCTCGCTGTGCTGTGCGCCTTGGGCACGGGGGAGCTTTGCAGGGCAGCGCGCCCGGTGCATCCCCGGAGCCGGGGCGATGCGCAGCCCTCCGGAGGGGCAGCCTGTTGGCTCCGACCTTGCCGTCTGTGGCGGACCGGTCATCCTCACCACATCTCCTGCTGCTTCTCTCCTGCGTCCGTATGAGAGAGGACACCTTGCTGCCTGGCCGCCGTGCCTGGGTTACCCCTCTGGAGAGGCTGGAGATGGGGAGATGGCAGAGGGCTGCTCTCTAAAAGAGGCCAAGCACAATCCCTTCCTTTCATGTTCAATCCTACCCGCTCACCAGCGCTTTTCTATTTAGTATTGACTTAAATTACACAGGCAAGTTTGGCTTTGTAAGTATAAATAGAAGTAGGATATGTCAGATTCAGAGATCTCATAGCAGCTAATCTAAACCATGTATCTTTCTGAATTTTCTCAGAAAGAAACAAAAGAGAATCACACGAAGACACCGGCATTAAAGCTTTGTGTTAAAATTTCTGGCAATGCATGCAACTAAGCTTACACCCTCCTATGTTCACAATTGTTTCATGGGACACACAAAAGACTTCTGTCTATCACTGCGCTTGTAGGCTGTTTTTTCTTTTTTTAAAAAAAGAATTTCGATCTGAATGATTCCCAAGGTTCTAAGTAAGGATATTTCTTCATCCTTCAGGCTTATTCCCGTCTGTCGTCGTGGCGCAAAAGGTCTGAAAACCCCACAAATCCCCCCCCCCGCCACCCCGCAGCCAGCTGACGTACGATTCCTACGCCAACCCTCAATGGAAGGGATCGCGTTTCCCCGGCCTTGACAGAGGAGACGGTCGGCAGAACCCGTCCGAGGCCGCCGGGAATCCACGGGGGGAGCGGAGCATCAAGTGACTGGCGGCACCGGCCGGCGCGATGCGACCGCAGCAACCCGTCGGGGAGCTGGTCCCCGTCCCGGCCGCAGCAATGCCATGCATCCCCGCCATCCCCACCTGTCAGCCACGGCACCTGCTGCCCCATGGCCGTAGATGGCTGTCCCCAAGGACGCCGTGCTGATTGGGGACGCGCTACGCTCACGGACACGACGGCCAACCCATTTGGGTTTGGGTTTTTTTTCTTTTTTCGGTTGCCGGGGGGAGGGGGGTTGGGTTTTTCTTCACCCGTGCTGCTGTCACACTTCTTGGCTCTCATGTGGTTGCAGCCTACAGGAAGACAGCATTTGTGCTTTACAGATATTTATACATAAATACATGTGTGTATATATATCTCTATACATATATTTATACATACGCATACACACCCTCTACTAGATCACTTCTCAGCACCTTTTTGTTCAAGTCTAGAGGGATTTTTTAGAAGTCTTCATGCATAAGCATGGCGAGCCTCTGTTTGCTATGATACAGTATAACACCAGCTTAATAATGCTGGTGTGTTGGATTAGTAGAGACAAAAAAAGGGATGTGCTTTTCCAACAAGATTGGCGTTTCCTAAATAATGAATTCATGTGTGGGATTAACCGGAGTTGTTAAGATTAGCAACATAAATGCTATGCTGACCTAGTTGTGACTACAGCTTCTGATAAAATCACCTCCATAGATATGAGATTTAAAAAGAAAAAAAAAAAAAAATCAGCCTTGGACAAACAAAATTCCTTTCAAGCTTTTGTCAAAATTTACTCTACTGTCAAACGCACCCTCTACACCCAAAGGCTGTGTTAAAATGAAACTTCTGTGCAGCTGTTTTTTAAACCTGTACTTTGAAGAGAGAGTCAAATTCTGCTCTGTTGTGTTAAAAAAACCTGACAACTTCCCAGACACTGGCTGTCAGTGCCTCCTGCACAAAATTAGCAGGTTATTTACTTAGATTAGAGCTATTCTCAGGAAACTTGTGTTTTAGGGATGGAATAATTATCACCACTCTTTGAGCACCCCAATGATTATACCCCTTACTGAGGGTTCAAAGGCACTGTTTTTGAGTAATGGAAATACAGAAGATGTGGGTAAGGGCAGAAAACTTCAGCTTGCTCTCCTGTTCTTCCCACCACTCTTTAGGCATGCTGCCCTGCCCATAAATGTGTGCTTTCTTCTGCAGAATGAAGGCTAGCACCACTGCCTAGTGGCAAATACCTTGTTTTCCATCCTCTAACTCGGAAGGCGGATTTACAGAAAATAGACTTCCACTATTTCTCAAGACTCAGTATTCGTAGAACGACTCCATAAAGACAAAACAACCATATTCTGGCTCCTTCCACTAGTTTACTGGCAGGAGCACCACCAGTCTGCCAGCAGACCCAGTCTGCCAAGGGGTGCAAAAAGCGCCTAAAGCCAAAACAGATGCATCTCTGACTCGCCTCTTGCCACTTGGCCCCAGCATAATATAAGTCCATTATAACCTCTACTGATTTTTCAAAACCGTTAAAGTGTATGAAGTATTTAAATGGCCCGTTTTTTTTCTAAGCTTTACTGAGCATATTTAAAATAGAAGAAGATATTGGAGAGACATAGTGTATTTGATTTGTACTAGGTTTTGCTGCCAGACAGAAAGTATATGAATGGAAAAATAAACTTTACAGTAGTTCAGCAGAATCATCTCAGCTTCTTTGGGGAATATGAGGCCACTTAAAAATAAACACTGTAATCATCAACAGGTTGTTATTTCCCTCCTTCTTTTTATGTTCATCTATCTATAATCCTTCTCCACTGACTCCAGCCCTTCCAGATGGAGCATTGCCCTCAACATTTTCATTTGTGTCTAATTTAGTCAGACATATACACAAATACAAGGCTGAAGTCAGATCTCATTTACACTAGTGTAAATCTGTAGCTGGATTTGGAACAGCTGTAAAGACACCAGTTGAGTTATTCTAGATGTACAGTGGTGTTACCAAGTCTGTTACATCAGTGTTACTATCTCTTCAAACATACAGTATTTGAAATATGCAGGGCTTAATATAAATGACTGCAGAAACAATTAACTATTTCAAAGGCAGCTGGTGTTTTTCCATGATATAAATGGGAACCTTTAATGCTAAATGCCATATTCAAAATAGTTGAGAAATGTGACATACAGACTAACACATATATTTTACAGACTCTTTTGTCACAAAAACATTACAGAAAGAATGGCAGCTGATAGGGAATTATACTTCGCATATATTTTGAGCATTTTCTATGTTCTAAAAGATCCCAAAGAGATTCTTAAATCATATGCTTAAGGACTGCTTCACACGTCACTAAAATGCAGCCACCCTGGGGTGAATATATCGTCAACTTGTGTAGCTACGCTAGCTCATGAAGTTTTCAGGAGCAGAAATGATATATACCTCAGACAAATAAAATTGTAACATATGATATTAAGTTACTTGGGATGGAATTTTTCCTAGACCATGGGACAAACACCTTCACCCTTAACCATGGGGCCAGGGAATCTCTGATGACCACAACATTTTGCTTTTCCATTTCATCTGAAACAGAGCACCTCCAGCAGCACTGAACTGGTGCAGTACTGACTCAGCAGTGAAAATGCCACCCACTGAGACAAGAACACCATTTCCTTCAGCACCTGGTTTTCTTTGGAGGTCTCCCATAAAAATCTTGAATGTATCAATGTTCTGAAGAGATTTTTTTTTTTTTTAATTTGAACATTTATTTTACAGCAGATCAAATTACAGTGTATTACAAGAAACGGTACCAATATGACAATGGGCAAATGTTGCTGAATAGCAGTTCCTTTTAAAGGAAAAAGAACATTCCCTTTTATTTTTATAGTACCATAATTGTTTTATCCATTGGTAAAAATGCCCAAATCAATATATTTTTTAAAAATGGTGAATTATAATAGAGGTTAGATCTCTGAAACTCTAGTCTCCTGTTTCTTTGCAGGATGGAGGCCTTAAATAGCAACAAAGCAATAACCATCAACTCACTGTTCTGCTGATAGAGTCAAGTTTTCACCAAGGAGAAAGAGAAGGAAGTCTCTCCACTAAGTTTAGAGTGAGCAAGCACTATTTGAGAAGAAAAATTGGCCCATGATTTTAACTACGAAAACAGATGACTCAAACGATGCAGACTTTCATACTTGATTTAAGATGGCTTTGTTTTTTTTTGTTAGACCAACAATTTGTATAAGTTCTGTTATTTACCAGAAACATTTGTGCAAACTGTATCTATCTTTAAACAGCTGCTAAAATCTCTAGACTGTGATACGCATTTGTCTGCTTACCAAAGTGTCTGCTAGAAACAAAGAACTGGGTCTTGTTTTCCTATGGAAAATCCTACAGAAGTGGTAAGATTCAGACAGAAACTTTGCAAGTTGAAACTTGAAGATAACTAAACACTAGCCAAAAAAGGAGTAAAAGAGTACAGTCAGGAGTTGTATGGAGGAGCTGGATGAAACTCCAGAACTGCATGATTATCCTAGAAAGCTGGTCCTTCAAGCAACTCTTTTCCTGAAGCATAACTTCTTCAAAAGTCATACTGCTTCTATCACTCTGCCCTTCCCTTGAGAAGAGTAGGCACTTCTCCCGAAAGGAAAGAATCAGACATGACAGAATTAGCAAAAAGTGGTTAGATTTTGAAAAGATTTTGAAGAATCTAGGAAGCTTTCCAGGCAAGGGAATTCTAAATTTCCATTACTGCAAATTGTGCCATCATAGAGACAAAAGATTAGCCCCTTTAGATGAGATTATCCATGGGTTAAGCTGCTACCGTATACCCCAAGAAGGTGCAGTTTAGCTCCCACTTCTGTTACTAACTTCCTGCATGGGCTTTGTTAATTCACTTTTCTATACTTCTCCCTCTATAAAAAGTTGAATGATAGTAATTACCAGTGTAATTGGGGTGCTATAAGAAGGAAAAACCCAGGCAAACTGAAATGTAGTCAGTAAGGAGTCTAAATTTAATATACACAGACAGATCCTCACATACACCTGCAAAAAAGTGGCTTGCATGCTGCCCTCTGTACCTCAGTTAAATTAACAACATAATGGTCAGTTTCAGTACTCTGTTTGGGAAGGAAGAAAACTTGAGAAACAGAGCAGCTTCTAGCTCTTATCACTGCTTGAGAAAGCAGAAGTGGCACAGGCAGACTCAACATCTAGTCAGAAAAGTTCGACCAGAACTGAGGACGGAGTTTTCAGAGATACTAGAAAATTTGTGGCTGAGAAGGTAAAATAGAAAAGAAAACAACAACAACATCTTCATTCAGAAACTAAGCATCTATTTGTGAAAAATTCAGCATCTTCCAGAAGCAGCTAAAACACACTTTAAATGTTAGGCTTTTTCATTGTAAAACTGGATTTCTTTTTTTGGACAAAATTATAGTTTTGTAAAGAAGAATTGGTATATTGGCCTGCCAAAGCCCTACTGTCTGAAATCTTCAAACCTTTAATCATATGGTATCCCCACACAGAGAATTCTGTGGGCTACAAAAGATGTTTCTGCTTGGGTCCCCTAATTCTGCAGGAGAGCTGGACAAATGGAACGAGATTTCCGTCTACTTCATTTCTTCCAAGACTTGGTAGAGGTGGGAATGAAGGTCGCTGTGAACATGTGCGTGACTTGTATTGTCTCACTGGGTGAAGACTTATCTGTGGGCTCTGACCAGCTTTGGTGGCTCTCGCCGCTGCAGTGTAAATCACGGTGCAGAGCTGCCTGCTCTGCCCTGTCGTCTGAGATTACTCACCCCATACCAGAGCTGCGGAGGTGGGGTGGCCGAGGGGTGGGCATGCATTCCCTTCCTCTGACTCTGCTGCGAAGGTGGTAACCTCCAAGGGAGGAAAGGCAATAAATAGCTTGGGGGTACTCACATCTCCAGATACCACAGCTGTTTCCTCAGACAGCCTCAGTCAGAGCCTCACAGAGCCATGTTACATACAAGAAAGGGACCTTTTCTAATTGGGAATGCCAAATCCGGAGCAGCTTGAAGGACTGTATTTGTTTTAAAGAACTGACCTTCTTCGTGATTTATTACTTCACAGTGTTTTGCAACATGGACACAGGTAGTGTTTTGTGGACTATGTTCCTGAGAAAAAGATAAATCTTTATTGACTTCTGGTTATCCGAGCAAAATATTCAGAAGGCAGTAACATTCTGACTTTTTTTCTAACACGCTTAGCTTGTGTACAAGGAAGATCCATACTGGGTCGCTACCTCACGAGAAGCTGAAATCCATAGATGCACAAGCACTAGTCGCAGTCCCAAAATCTTGCCGTGCTGGAGGCCTGGACCAACTACAGACCGAACCTGAAACCATTATGTTGAGAGATGGAATAAAAGTATTTCCTATCGATGTTACTGTGGCAAGAAAACTGAGCTCATTTACTTATTCCATTATCTTGGCTATCTTCTAAGCCTTTTGCAGCCATCAGCCTGCTGCCACAGTAGTGAGAGCTCTTTCCTAAGCTCTGCAGAGCATTTACAATGCAATAAGACAATCTAGAGGAAGGGTAAAGAGTATTACATGGAATGATAGAGGAATACTTCAGGTTCTCTAACATTTATTTTATGATTGAATATGAAAATTCAGTTTTAAAATCAATCAGAAGCTGACTGTGCCAAAGAAATCAGAGACTGTGATAAGATTGAAGATGAGATTACCTCAAAATAAATGCGGTTTGCCTCTTACTATCGATATATTAAAATCAAAGATCTGGCAAAGAGATCCTGACTGATTTCAAAGGGTCCAAGCTGTCACACAGCACTTACAGCAGCAAAAGGGATCAGCAATGCCCTAAGTCACCAAAATGTCAGTGAAAATCAGTAATGCTACAAGATCCTTTCTGTGAAGGGGCCAGTGGGCATATAAATGATGAGCGTATAAGAATTTCTCCAGTTCAGAAGTGCACAATTTTGTTCCTAGTATCTGAGGAGAGGTTCACAGTCCTGAGGTTTGTCTGGAGTTTCTCAACAATGCGAAATTTTCCAATAAACTGCAGCAAAGCTTACTTACATTGATTGCAAAGTTTGGCAGGATTCCTGTTTCTGCCTGGGGTATGCTAGAACACCAGACCCCAGAATAAAATAGCGGTAGCAGGAATGGATGAGTACTTCTTTTATTCCTGCCACTGAATTGGTCATGGAGATCAGTAGGAAGCAGACTTAACTGCAGAATGTTTAGTCAGCTCTTTTGCTCCATCACTCTCCGTGAAGGAGGAGGTGGAATTAAGAACATTTCTCCCATGAAAAAGACTGTACAGAAAGAGTAGGAGGATTTCTGAGACTCCTTAATGGGAAGGGAATGAAAAATTTAGTCTGTGGGAGGGACAAGAGAGGTTTCTATAGGCCTTGGGGATCCAGTGTTTCACCTCAAGTCCAAACCCAGAAGCATCTTACTTCTGTTCAGGCTACAGTTGTGAATCCCTCATGGGCATTACTATCAGGTGAGTTTAGTCCTACTAAACAAACTCCTTACTATTGATGCGGGTTGAGTCAGAATTGTCAAATATAGTTATCTACGGTGGTCCCAACAATTCAAGGGTTCTGCTAATGAAGCCAATTAGGCAGAACCTCATACACCTGCCAGTATTTGAAAGATATAAATGAAGACATCTCCAGGACAAAGAAATGAGAGAACACCTTTCTAAGCATCCTTTGGAATAGAAGCATTTTTTAAAGTGACGGCATAGGAGAATGGTCAACGAGGAGTGTTCCCTCTTAGCCACATTGCTTTGAGCTTACACTGAAACCATAAAGAGCAGTCCACACCGCACTGCAATTCCCCTGCTGCAAGGAAGGGCCTTGTGACAGGGAAGGGCTATGGAATAGGTCCAATAAAGGCTTTAGGGATATAGAAAGCTCGATTTGGCAATACCTACTATTTATGCACCTGACCTCCAGAGTGGAATTCACACTGGGTTAGGATCTGAGGCTTCCTATGCAGAGCACCGGAAGAGTTTGGTGCTACAGAACAGGATCCAAACCTAGCAGCATGGGATGAAGTTGTGAGTGACCTAGACCAAGCAAACGGGGTTTCCGAAATCCTATCTCTCATCAGAAGTTACACGGCTTACCGAGGGCTGCAGAAACACCTTCATCCACAAAGCCCTACTGGGCATTCAGGCGTTGACTCGGGCATACTGTCCCCTCCTACAGCTAATCTCTCAAAGACTCGGGGAAGAGCCACTCTTCCCTTTTAAGATTTTCTGTATAACAATGAGTGGTTAGAAACCTGCTGCAAAACTGGAAACACAGGTTCTGTTTCTTCCTTGATCTGAATGGGCTCAAATCTATTGTCTCCCATATCCCTATAAGGGATAGGATTTACCCAGCAGTTCTAGATAGTTTAAACCTCTGCACTTCCCCATAATTTGCTTTTGTGCATTAACAAATGCAGCGTTTGTTGGGTCAGAGAAAGAGAACTCAGTAGCAGACAGAGCTCTGTGGCTTGTTACAGCATTTTTGTTTGAGGGAAGAATCTGTTGAAATCTGATTTCTGCTCCAGAGCTGGTGTTTGCATGTTACGGTGAATAAACTTTCAATAAAATGCAGAAAGAATTCTTTAAGAAAGGAGTTAAACTGAAGTCTCTGTCCCTTTGATAGCACACAAACACCAGCAATATTTTCTGATTCTGGTTTGTGAAAAGCTTGATCCTATACTTGTGCATTGCATTACAAATTGCTTTCCAGGGATATTTTGTTCATGGAGGACTGAGAGTTCCTAGATCTTTTAGGGCTTAAACTTGGAAAACACTCTCCATTTTGGCCCAGATTGGATTAATACTTAGTAAGCATAGTACAGGCCCCTAGGAATCTTCAAGGTGAAATAATAAGATCTCTCACAAAGTTCATGTGCCTCCAGATTAGGCTTTTGGATAAATGAGCTTAGTTGCCATATTTTAAAATTTATGTTTAGTCATTTCTGTGAAACACTTTCAGATATAGGATGGAAAGTACTGAGCATAATTATGAATTTTTATTCATTAGTTAAACAATATATGTGGGTTGTGTGAAAATTTACATCTGAGAAGGCAAGATTCTTTTCACATAGTTTACAAAAATACAGATTATATGCTAAAGTACATACTGGTAACTGCTGGAGACAAAAGTGTAAAACTTCCATTTTCCTGATATATGTCTGAACATGCTAGAAGTATGTAATAACCAAGCCTCGGACTATAACAATGAAAGGAAAATTCATGTGTTTTTATGTTTTTCATGTTATAGCCATGATTCTACTGTAGTAAGCTAAATATACTTTAAACACCAAACACTCCATTAGGAACTGCTTCTTTGTCAAGATTTGGATCTCTTTTGATTCAATCTATAGCAGCTGTGTGTTGTTTAAAGTACTCTTATTGACTCTTCTATAATTTGCTTTCTTTGAACAGCCTGTGTGCTGTAACATTTGATCAAAGAAATAAACGTATACTTTAACAACCCAAAGTAAAGTGCATGCACATTTTTATAACTCTGCACTATAAAATGTAATTATAGTTGTCTATAAATCACACAGGATGAAATAAATAAATGGGGTTGAGATTTTTTTTAATGCAAGCCTATCCAATATAGCACGGATTTTTCCCTTTAACACCACTGTCTATCATGTAAAAGCATTAATGAACAGTTTAGAACACAGATGATGCAACTTATTTTAATGGAACTTTTTACTCCTCCATTAACTGCTAACCATATATAAAAACATTCATAGCAAAATTAAGTAAGGAAAACACAACAACTGAAAGTTGTGGATTTATAAATTACCACATAAGGAAAATGTTGATTGAAACTCTGTTTCAAAGGCTCTTTTTTAATTCAAAGAACAATGGCTATTTAAGATTTAACTACATTCAACAGTTCTGGACTATGGACATTAATTCACAGCTGACCACTAGACTTGGGATTATTAAAAATGTAGAACAATAAAGCATATGTGTTTGGGGTTTTATAGCCCTGCAAATTTGATAACTTACATTAATTTCAATCGTCTTTTATATAAACAAACACATAGAGGTCTCCCTGAATTCAGGGCAAATGGAGTCTAATCAATACGAACTACATAATACATAAAGGATGGATGCAAATTTTATAGTACACAAATAAATAATTAATTTATACCTTCTTACTGTAACAAGGAAGAAAAGTCAGCATATTTTGAAGTTTAACAGAACTTTTGCCAGAAGTACAAAAAAACTATGGAAAGGCATCTCAAGAACAGATCGTGTTATCTGTGTGCAGCCCAGGGAAGGAGAGGTATGGAGTTATTTTGCTTCATGCAAACCAGAAGAGTAAGGTGCTATGGCCTGAGCAAAGCACTGAACATGCCAGCTCCCTAGCAGGTGGAGTGAAGTAGGCAAAAAGCCAGGATTAGACCAACTTTTTGTATCCCCATCCTCTCTGGTGATGAAGCACACCTGCTGCACCGTGCCTTTGTTACTCAGGGAAGGGGTTCACTTATTGCCAATTCTCTGTGGCGTGGAAGGAAAGTGGGTGTTTTTACTTCTCAGTAAAGATCCATAAATGCTGCTCATGGTATGAACTATTTAGGTCCCAGTTCTGTCACCCCTATTGACACTAAAACTGCTTCAGAAATAAAGCCATGATTCTGCAGATATTTGAAGGAGCATTCAGCTTTCTTCCTGTGAATAGTTTCACTGTCTGAAACGGGACTTCTATGAATCTTTCTAGAACTAAGACTTACTCTAGTATTGCTTACTACAAAAGCTGACAGAATCCATAGAAATTGGTGTCTGTGCTAGGAACTGTAAGCAGACAGTTTTGAAGTTAGTCAGAAGGCTCCCATTGGCCATTCTAGGCTTTAAATCAGGGGTCTAATTAAACCTGAACGGTGGACTTTACATGTCAGAGTTTTTTGGCTTTTGATAGCGTAGGGCTCTTTTTACCTAATACAACTATGAGCGGTGTCTAAGGGCCGCATCTGGAAACACTTATACACTAAAAAAACCTTTGCCTATGTGTAAGCATATGACGAACTGTGCATCACTTGCTGATTTTGCTAGAAACTCAGTGCTGCATAATCTTCAACACTGGTTAGACAAAGAACGGTTGACAGTTTATGGGAGCCCAATAAAACAAAAAGCCTTGGGGGGGGGGAAGAGGGCAAGGTCAGTAATTTGCATTAAAGATAGTTGTGAGGTAAGGGAAGATGTGGTATTTCTATACTTGCGATTATTACTACTGTGTAAGAATGCAGGTAAATAACCACATTTTGTATTTACCTTACAAAGCAGGGATGTCCCAATGATGAAAATGAAAAATGGGTTTGCTCACAAAAGCCTTTGTGTCTGGAACATAGCTATAAGTAGCTCACTATCTAGGTTGAAAATGGTAATGCAGGGTAGCATGTCCTATTTTTCCATGCTTGCAGTGAAGATACAATACGGGAATTCAGCCTTGGTAATTACTAATACACCACACAGACACAATTACACCCTGTGTACTGCATAAAGGAATCACTTGTGGTCTGCCTCCATTACAAAGAGCAGTAGGGGGCCAACATGCAAGAAGACAAAATGCTTTACAAGGAGGAAGGAGACCAGAAGAGTCGATGTACCCAAATACAAGGACCTTGATTCTTTTTGGAGTGATTTAAGTCCCTTTCCATCAATTATCGTCCTTTGTCTCCAGAGTCTTATCACAAGCAGCATTACAGGAACTGAACAAAACAATACTCAGGCTCAAATAACCCTGTGAACTGTGCTGACATTTCCACACCCTGTTGCTGTGTTTGACCAGGTTACTCAGATTTAAAAAAAACAAAAAACAAAACCCAAAAAACTCCATACAGAACAACAACAAACATTCCTGTTTTAAATAACATGCTCAACCCTTCCTGGTGTCTTTTCTGCCATCTAGTATTACTGATACCTTGCACTGCAATACCGCAATGGTGATGTGATATAAAAACCTCTGTAGCACAAAACAAGACTGACTTTCTTTAATATGACAGCTTTTCAAACGAAAAGTTCCTGCTTTGCAGGTTTCTCAAAAGGTTTATTTTAAAGTTAATTAGATCCTGCCCCTTGCCATTCCCATCTCCTCTACCTTGGTAAAATTTGAGTTTTGGATAAATAAAAGAATTGCAAATAAAAAACTTCACTTGTACGTATGCAGAAATGCTCTGCAGCTAAAGTTTGATTTCTCAGTGAAATAAATCAGCTGTCTACTCATTCACTTTTACTGCTCAGAATCAGAGTAATAAATTTTTCTTTCTTATTGATATGTGAAGTTCTGAGGGCACAATTTTAAGTATGAAATCAATGAAAAGCATCTATTTTTTCATTCATTCACACTAGATATGTGACATTTCATGGTAATTCTTTACAGAACATTGCAGTCATTGCTCATCTGAAAATAAATTAAAAAACATGTGGAAAGTAAAAAAAAGAACCTTAGTAAAGTCAGCTATTTTTGACAGTAAGTTAGCTTCTGTGAAACAAAGCCTTGTCTTTCAGAAAGTGTTTACGATCTATGAGGAAAAAAAAATATATCCTTGGGCTAAAATGTTTATTGGCACCTAGGAGTCTGAAGAGAGCAAGTCAGGCCTGTGGTTTTTTGAGGGCACTTTATCATTGCCTGCATTCTTAAAGGGATCTGTGAATGAATAGAGCTGGATTACTCAGCCTTCTATTCCACGCCTATTCCTCTCCATTTTCCTTGGCAAGACTGAGAGCCAAGCTATTTTTAGTTAGGCAGTTTTCTATTTTTAGACAAATATCAGTTAAGAGACATTGTTAGGAAAAATTTAAAAAAAGAAAAACACAAAAGGGGGAGGGTATGAGGCTTCCCATCTCATATTGTGAAGCAAGCCCTTCAACCTGTAACTCCAGGCGTTTCAGCTGCTTCCAATCTTGGAAAAATAAAGAAAATTCAGAGTTCAGGGATTTAAAAATAAACCTACCCTCTGGCAAACAGACCAAAATACAACAAGCTGTTACTATGTGAAACAGTGACTACAAAAACAAAGAACATTCTCCAATGACTAGATTGGGATAAAACTTTGGAGCTATTAAGTTATAAGAATGTTACACAGACATGTAAGATTTTTCCAGCCTCTCAGCCAGATATATCATGTTTTGGAGAAAGAAACAGTGATCTGTGAAATAGACCTTGCTCTAAGAAATACAAATTTAAGTTCCCAGTTTGACAAAGAAAGGAACTATGAAGAGAGTTTGAAACACATTTATATTCTGCGCATATTTTTCACATCTGTCATCATAGCATTTTTACAAATCTGTCCAAAACTTTCCCTAAGTTATTAAAATATTTTTAAAATTATTACTAAGAACAAAAGAATAAAAGAAAAATAATGTGGGGACATGACCAATAACAAGAACTGATCGTCAATAAGTAAAAATCAGGAGGTCCAGAGCTCCCTCTGTGTATACTCAAAAATAGCTTTTGCTCTACCATGTGATCCAGAGCAACTAACTTTGCATCCATTTTAGTTTTCTCTGTCCCTGTTCTCTTCTTCCAGGTATGGAAAAACAAGCTATCAGGTGAGCTGCTTCACTTTCATTTGAGATACATTAGGATTACAAACTATGTTTCATGCTAACCAAGTCCTTGTTGCAAATAAATCATAGTGGAAAACTCTTTTTTTTTTTTTTTGAGAGAAAGCAAGCAAAACAAAACAACTCATTATGCAACTTTCCCTTAGCTGCATTTTTCACATACTAGATTAATGTGAAATATATTAGGAAAAAAACCAATAGTGTCAACACTTGACCCTCTACGTTTCTTCTAGGCTGCAAAACATCAGAAGTCTATCACTTATTAGATGCACAGCAACAGGATGCTGCAGAGTTATCAAAGTGAGCTTAAACAATAGCCTGTGGATGGAAAGATAAAGAGTAAAAAATCTCATGTAGATAAGTGGGAGGAAGGGAATAAATTGTTATCTTTTGGATGTAGTAGAGGGACTGATTTGGATAGTCCCACTGACTGGAACAGCAGTCCCTTTGAGAGACTACTTTGCACAGAATAGAATTGCCTTCCACAGTTTTCCACCTTTGAAGTTTTTCTTGTGGTCTTGTAACAGCTAATATTTACATAAAGTCCAAATTCATGGAATAATAAGATAAGAATATAAACCTTTGTTTAAAAAAGATTTCTGAATTAATTACTTGAAAAAATGAAATTAAGATTGATAAAGTGCAGACTTTTTTAGTATTTTTGAAAATGGGATATTTTCCCCTCCAAGATCTTTTTGTACTAATCATGGTTAGGAAAAACATAGAAAAATCTCACATGAGGATATTAGGTTACAAACACATTTTCCAAAGGCTGAAAACTCAGAAGGCAGACAAAGAAAGACCAAAGGAATATTACAAAAATGCTGAAGATCTTGAAGTCAGTCCCATGATTTTGTCATACATGAGGTTAGCAATAGTGGTTTGGCTCATATTTACTAAAAATGAAACAAGAAGTAAGCATTTAAAAAGCCTAAATCATCATCCAAAGGAAATTCTTTGGCCAGTTGACCCTGTCCAGTCATCTCCTGGCCTGTGGAAACTGGTAACAGTAGTTGGTTTTTTAACAAGCTGGTCTTCAACCAATTTACAAAGGAAATCAATAATGCTATCCCCATTTTACAGATAGGGAAGCTGAAGCATTAGGAGGAAATGTGACTTGTCCAAGGTCATACAACAGTATTTGGCAAAGCTATTAATAAAACCCAAGTCTCATGAGTCCTAGTCCAGAGCAGTATCCAATAGACTGTACTGTCTTTAGATCATCCTGAATAACCTTTCTTACATACAGGCTTACTTTCTATACTGTCCCAGATCTTCAGCCCATGGTAGCTGAAATAATTCCCCTGATTTCGACAGCTGAAGAGCTGACTTGATGTGTATTTCACAGCTTGTTTATATGCAGTATTATGTTATGATGACAAGAGAAGAAAATACACATACTGCATTAAACAAGCTACAACAGTTGCCTTACTTTTCCTAAAAAGAGCACATTTAGAGAGTTACGTGGGCTTATTTACTACAAATATACAGAGAAGAGTCTTAATTGATATGAAGAGGCTTTCAGAATCTAATTAACCTCCCAGCTAGTCATTAGCTCTGTGACCTTTAGAAATAATTGACAGAAGGAATTTTTTTCCTCTTCATCTCATTCAGAACTTCCACACCAAGTGACTAATCCTACGTGTGCTATAGGACCCACAGCACACCTGTAAGAATTGATGGGATAATGTGCAGTAAGTCCATCAGCAAAACAGGGCTGTGGCATTCCTCGCAGGCACAATGTACTGCCCGTGTAGCATGTCACCTGCATGCACCTTTTGCTGCCTGAGTGCCATCCTCATCAACTCTAACCTTCCAATGTGCTAAAGCTGTACTCAGTTTTAAGTCTCAAGTCCCTCAAGCCTGTAGGAGATTCAGTAGTATTTCATGCCTATTAACACTCTGTTGCTGGTCACACTAAAAGTGATCAGATTTTCAATTCAAGCTAGTTCTTCTACAAACCTGTGGAAGTATTCATTGCTATCTATCATTAGTTGCATGTTTCCATTATACACATTTTTTTTTTTAGAGCAAAATGCTTTTTTAAGAAGCAATAACACACACACAAAAGCAAAGTTCTGAATTCCACCACCCTATAGGGCTTTGTATTACTTTGCTTCCTACCATCTTAACATTAAGGTCTGTAAAGATGTCTCTGCGTGTTGTAAAACACAGAGGATGTGCAATTTGCAGGGAGAATTTCACATGTCCATAAGCTCACTTCTTCCCCTTGGGGGAAAACGTTGCTGCAAATGGCACTCATCTCTCTTGCTATGTTCAGTTCATGCTCCCTCATCAAATACAGGAGTCCACTGGGGAAGGGAAAATACTCTGCAAAAGGTCAATTCATCAGCAGTTACTAGAGCAATGAAGATGTATGACCCTATGCGAAACAAGTTAAAAAGACAATGCTAGATGCTGATTAACTATGAAAAAGAATCTATAATTTGTAAATTATTTAAAAATTTGACATATTACGGCAAATTAGAACTACTTTTTTTCCCTATGGCCAACCAGCAACCCCATCACCACAGCCCTAGGATAATTAAAGTCTCCTAGAGTAGCTCAGGCTAATTCTTGATGAAGTCTTCAGTATCACTAAAAGCAAGAGCTCACCCGATGCGAGTTTTTCCAAACTTACACAATTTCAGTGAGAAAGAAAAGGGAAAACAGGATGGAGGGCATCAAGTGTAATGAAAAAGTGATCCCTAACAGGCAGACTGAAGGAGCAGCTGGTGAGACAAGAGACAAAGGAGAGAACAACAGTGACAGTCTCAGGGACTGGAAGACAGAAAAACAAGTACGTACTGGAGTGCAACTGACAAGAGATTAAGAAGGATGAAACTGAGGATGAGTTGAGATGAGGAGACCCTCAGAAATGGTCAAAAGATGGTCCTCGGTACGAGAGGTACAAACATTGTTTGATGGAAACAGGACTGATGATGATACATGGAGAATCATGTTACTGGATCATCATCACCTTATTTTGCTACCTGTTCTTACTGTGCCATGTCTGAAGTAGGGCTACAAATACTTTGTTAGTGTGCATTAGAATAGAGCAAAATTGCAAGACTGAGTGAAGAGGTGGGTGAAATAGCATAGTATGCTTGATAAATAGTTAGGTGAAAAAATCCCCACAGAGTAAGACAATATATAGCTGAGAAGCCAAACGAGGGTAAGATTTTATTGAAACAGAGGGATAGGACGACGTATTGCAGGAGCTGAGATCTTCCTATATGTAAAAGTCTATGTTGAGGACACTGAACTCCTCCTGAGTGTGAAAATAAAAAAAAAAAAAAGAGAAAAAAAGGAGTAGTTGAAGCCAGATGCCAGTAAAAGATAGAGGCAAAGGCAGATAGCAAGAGAGATACTTCAGAAAACGAAGACACTGAGGTCATAGAAGAGTTCTTGTAAGATAAAAGACAGCTGCAAAGATCAGACAGATGTGTGTGCATGCATGAAAAGTAGCAGTTTTAAGTAGTGAACTTTACAAAATTCAAAGAAGATTTGGTGGGTGATCAGCATTGATAACATAGAGCCTCTGTTAGGAAAGAGAAAAATGGAGGAAGTTCATGTTGTTCCTCCTTTTTCTCTACCAGTGATTAGCGGTATGGCAGGGCAACTGTGGAGGTGGATGTATGTTGGCCAGAAAACAGAAGAGATATTTAATGGGATGAATTTGAAAGGGCTGACCTAGTAGGAGAACTTGAGTTAAAGGTAGTGACCACTGAATCAGCAGAGGAATAGAAGCCCGTTTGAGAAAGAGGGACAATAAGAACAGCAGGGTCAAAGAAACTGATGGATCAGGGGCTTAAAAAAAGCTGAAAGATGAAGTGGTTAGTGATTTGTGGAGGAATGGTTTATGTGCACGCAGAGCAAGGATCAGCATATTAGACTCAGTATCTAAGAAACAGAATCAAAACCAGGACTTAGTAAAAACTCACTAGAGGTCTGCTAAAGCTGAGACAGTAGCTGATGCTTTGACATGAAAGAAGTGACATGGAAGAAAGGACAGGGAGACAGAAAACAGGCAGGAATTTTCACCTTAAATCAGCAAAGCCTTGATGGCTTAGCTTAAGAACCACAGTAGATTTCTGTAATATGGTTAGGGTTGTAATTACTTTTGCAGCCAAGATGAAAAACATTTCCTTGTATTCCTATTCTGAAATATGTCCCCTACAATCTAAGGGCAATGTCCTTTCTGAGCTCCTAAGCGGTGGGCTTACAGTGCTTTGGCACTGGATTCTTGCTACTCACAGTAGTGTGGCAGTGAAATATCACTGAAATAAGTTGTGTTACCTCCACTTCTGTTTTACAGAAACAAGGAGAGGATCTGGCCCCATTTTAAAGTAATGCAAAAAATGCATAATGCATGTACTTGGCTATTGTAAAATTCTCACATTTACTCTTCCCCATTTCCTCATTGCCATAAGAAAATTATTGCCTAGTCCTATACAACTGTGCTGATAATGTTAAACAACAAGCTCATAAGGTAAGTTTTTTCTGATAGAGCTGAGAGGAACTGGGTGTATTGACAAACTTGTAAGGACAGATTGGAACTCTAGTTGTAAAGACGCTACTCCTGTACCAAAGACTGTGTACCAAATGCCACAGGATTTTGTAATAAGACAAAATGTAATCCCATTTTAAAGTAAAGAATTACAAATCTTCTGGTAATTATATCACAGGGTTTTAAATGACAGCTGCTGAATATATTGTTGTTGGTATTTACATAACAGCACTCTGAAGTTAGTGTAAATATGAAATTAATCTTTTTTTCTTCAGTGTCAAAGGAACGCTGCACAGGTTCTGCTATTCCTTAAAATATGTTACTATATCTAGCAACCAACATGCACTTTTTATCTAAAGCAAAATTGAATGAACGACTGTGGAGTGAGTGGTTTGGTGGGTGAGGATATAAAGGCTTTAGTTTCAAGAATCCACTTAACTCTAAACAGAACTTTCAGAATGAACATTTTTTTTGCAGTACTAATGCATATCATAAAACCTCCACACAGATTTTGGTAAGACTCACTGTTGTGACTGTTGTGACATTGTCACTGTTTCTTAAAATGGGTAAACTTGAGTGTTGAATGCAAATATTTTCCCCTTCACGAGTAGACATTGACTTTTAGGTACCCGTGGATGTTGTAAGTGTATTTACTGGGTAATAACTGAAACACATTCAGCTGGTAGATAATCTTTGTGATCTAAAGAACTCAGATATACCAAATTGCATGTTAATTTACTCCATTTTGAATGAGGAAACTGGAAAAGACCATCTCAATTATATTTATTACAAGTAAATAAAATTACCACATGTTTAAAGAAAGTATAAGCTTTTTGTTTAAATCACTAAACCAAAAGAGCTCAAAGCACAACAGTAACTGAACTTTACGATTCTCTTAATATTAGCCACTCCATTTTACACTGTGACAGATGTAATCAGATCATATACTTAGAAGCTGGGTAGGACAAAATTGCTTGATTTGCAGTAATACAAGTATTAAAATGAATGTCAAACATTTTTTTCCTGTGTAATGTTTGTTAGATGTATGACACTTGGTGTCTTCTGATACTTCAAATAACAAATTATGGCCTGAAGACTCAGTCCTTCAGAAATGCTAAATATAGTTAATCCCAGTAATTAAACTGAAAACATTTGCTTAATAAAATTAACAGCTTTAGCCAGACCTACATGAAAATTCATGTAATTTTTCCATTTGAATAGCAGTGGTTTAACTTAAAAGTAATTAACTACATATTAGAGACCTACCTTTTTTATATTCTTTGAATATAGACTTTTCAAAGAGTTATACCACTTTCTAATGAGTGATAACACAGTTCTACCACAACCAAAAAGTAACTAAATAGTTAATATTATGCTGAATTTGAACAGAAATGGGATTCTAAATTAAAGACCTTTATACGGTTGACAGTTATATTTCAAATTTTCATAAGTCTACCTAAAAAAGTTTTCTTTCTCTAATAGTGTGCAGAAATCTGTGAACACAGCTATGCTCTTTTCATCCACTGAAATATAGTTATTGAACAGTCATTTAGCTGAAAATCATCAGATTTAATAATACTGTCTGATTCTCAGCTGCTGTTGATTGCTCTGGAAGAATAAGATTAAAAACTTGTAAGTGTGAAATGTAGCTGTCTGAAAGCAAAAAAAAATGGACTCCTTACAAGGAAAATATGTGTAATGTAGTCAGTTTAACTGATCAATTTAAATATTTAAATGTGTGGCAGATTTATATCCTGTACCTAAAAATATATCCAAACTATGCTAAGAGTCGAGCCATTTCTCAGGCTGCATACTTTCATGGGCTCTATTCCTCTATTCTACTTGTAACTGTGATGTTAATTATCAAGTAAAGGCATGATAATACGAAACCCTTGTTCAAAGCCTACACCCTGTACAAGTACTCCTTTGATCCTGAAACAGTACTGGCATTGGTGTGGCTTAAGTATTTTGCATTACAGGCAGAACATTGAAAAATGTAACAGCAAAATGATCAAATGACTGAATTCAGAGCTGACAGAACATATGGAAAAACTATAAATATGTACTTCATTTGGCCTTTTCTGCCTATTGTTAGATTACTCAATTTAAATAATGCTTATTTCAATTACCTACTTTTATTTGGCTCCTTTTAGAGGAGTGAAAAGGTATGCCCACCAAATTTTGGGTATAGCCAGAAAACCACGTCTGCATGCAAAATTGCCTATCAGCCTATCTGAACTGGCCCGCTATTTTTGCAGGAAAGGGACTTTGCTGGTACAGAGAGTGCTCTTTCTGAAAATCTCAAAGTTACAACAAAACAGACATTATTTTAGATTTTACATTTTCACTCAAGTTTCTTGAAAAACCACAGTCCTCATGATCAAAGGTATTCATTCATTGTGAAGCATATAACGAATCCCTAACTACTGGCTTACTCACCTATTCCCACAAGAAAGCCTGCAGGAAGAAGTAAAGATATCACAGGAAACTTTTTCTGCTAAGAATATTCTGGCTTTTTGCCACTAAAAGAGGACAGGGCATTATTTTGGGGACAGAATTTGAATTCCGCTGGACAGGACATGGGCTTACCAGAGCTAGGTGACAGGAAAGGCTTCATGTCTAGGAGATTTTAAGTAAAAAAGGAAAAGAGATGATGGAGAGGAGGAAGAAATTATGTACTTTCCTTTTAGTCTTAACTCTCATAAATTTTTGTTCTGCTGTCAGAACATCATCCTCTCCTAATACGGGAGAAAATCTGCTGGGAGATCATGAAGGAAGAAAAACAGTATCATCCTATATGTTGACATAAGGATAGACAGAAAAGTGATATATATCCCTGGGTTGCAGTCTTTGCCAATCTATGGTGGTGTGACTGTGACATCTTGTAACAAGTGTAACGATGTCTATTACACAGTATTTTTCCTCCATCAAAAACATTTTATATGTAATTCACACACTTTCTTCCATTGCTAGTCTCAAACACATGACTAACCCAAGTGAAGATTCCAAAAGCACTGAAGTCTCATTTTAGATGACACCCAGATTATTTAAAAATATGAAACTAACACCTTTAATAGGATCTGAAATAATCTAAGTGTATAGGCCATGGTATTCAGCAGCAATTATGAATAAATTTTCACTGATCTTTAAGGCAGGACCTCATCCTTCCAATACTTTTTACGATGATACCATTAGATGCCAAATCACTTAGGTGCTTTGAAAACAGGAGTTGTATAAGTCATATAACCAATTTCTTAGGTATTACCCTGAGTGTTTTGCTATTACAACAAAATCATTGAAAGCTTCATTTATTTTGCATGGCTTGAATCCTAATGTGACTATAAAGTAAGCTGACTTTTCTGCAAATATCAGAAGCTTAAAATGGAAAATCTTGAATTTTAATTAATAATTTTCAGTAGTTATAAATAAAACTTGCCCTATATATTTTTTTAAAAAATAATTACAGGGTGTCTCTAGCATTCTGATAGTATTGCTTTGATACTGTTATTATTATATTATGGTAACAGCATTCCGTGGTGAGGTAGCCGAAACATTTGTTACTGCGCAGCTCGTAAATATAATTTTCCTGCATTTTATTAAACCTCCTGCTTCTGTAAGTAATCAAAAAGCTAACCAAGTCAGTCAAATGCCTTAAAGCAGTGATTCTAAATCCTTTCTTCCACTTCTTTTACACTATATTTTTCAGTTCCTCCTGGATGGAGGGCATTATAACTTTTAGAGCGAGGAGACAAGGCACACAATGTTTTCTGGAAAGCATGTCACTGGGAGCGACTGGGAGTCGAAGGGGAGATTCAGCCGGGAGGTAGCGGCCGAGGCACGGAGAGGGGGAATGGGACAATGGGACAAAGCAGCAGAGAAAGCTGGACGACAGGGAGACGGAGATCCCATCGTAGGCGTTTCTGCTGCGCACGCGGGACTCGGCAGGATGAAACTGGCATTTCAGAAAAGACGTGGATTCCCTCCAGTCTCTGCTGCACCATCTCCAGCCCCCAGACTAGTACCCCCTTGTCCCCGCTCTCCTCTCCTGCCGCTATGTCACCTCCAGGGTACGTTCTACAACCCTTGAGAAAGACGGTCAGGCCTCTAGCTTTGAGTACCTCCGTCTCAGAGCAAAGCAAAAGAAGAATCCTCGCAGAACACAAAATCTTACCTCAACAATATCCGAATTTGTTCGACTCTCATGTGGCTCATTGTACTCGGTATATTTCAGCAACACTTTGTCCATGTCAGTGCTGGCATACTGGAACAGTTTGTTGGTGCTGTTGAAGATGATCAGAGCAATCTCACAGTCACACAGAACACTCAGCTCATAAGCCTTCTTCATTAACCCAAATTTCCTCTTTGTAAATGTCACCTGGAAAAAACAGAAAAAAAGGTCCGTCAGAAATCCCCAAGCTGGTCTTTCTTCTTTTTTTTGGAAATACAGTGTGTGACTTCCGTAGTCTTTGAATTGAACACCTTCAGAAGGCAAATGCATAAATATAAATATAGTTCCAAGCCAGAATATATGTGTGTGTTATGCAAGTGAGGAAATATACCTAATTCTCACCGCACAAAACTCGAAGTACAGGTAAAGAGCATGGGACATTTTCATCAAGTAGTGCTATGAAGTGTTGATACTGCATCTTTCTCTGTACCTTTTTAATTCATATACTCTTTATACTGCATACTTCTTTCCCATAATATTCTAAAACCGCACCTCAGATTTGCGGCTGTAAATAGTTTGAACACATGCAGGCAATTCTTATTTTTGATAGTGATTGACTTTGATTCCTTGCCCCCCAACTCCTGCTAGATTTTTAGTGAAGAAATTATTTCATACAGCATTTAAGTTGTGTAAAAGAGATACATTGCTCATATAAACACACTCACAATAGTTTTGAAGTGTTAAAAATTCACTCATGTGAGAAATGACATTTACAAAGCATGAATGAAAAACAAACAATAGCTGGCCGACAACAAATACCACCTTAGAAACAAGGTCTTTTCTAAACACAGACGTAGCATACTTTATTTCATTTCAAATTAGATGCTTAGAAATATGAATGGGCATTTTTTAGTGCAAAGGACTTTGCGTCATATTATACAGGAAAAAATAGGGATGTGCTTTTAAGTTCTTCAGGGCTAATGCCCTGACATCACGCAAAACCCAGGCAGAATGAAAAATAGCATTACTCTGTACAAAACCATAATTTTCCACAGGGACTGTTTTGACAACGAAAGGCGTGCACATCAAATAGATGGGTTTTTTCTTCTCTTCTTTTCTGCACTAGCTTACAAGTTCCAGTAAGACATGTGACTCAGAACAAGAAACTACCATGAGCTGTTTAAGCTAGTTGTATGGTTGAATATTTCTCCTTCTTCTGTTTCTTCATATATGCAATTTCCTTAAGGATATACAATGACTGTGATTTTTTTTACATCTATTTTTTTCTCTAATAATTTTCAGTGACAAGAATTTTTAAGAGGAAAATACGGTTTTGCTAAGCCTATCATTCATCAAATTTAACATGTAGTCAAGGTATTTGATATGTCAAGGACAGGCACGCAACCAAGTTTATACGTCCGCCTAATCCTGCACTTGTTGCTACCATTCCTTAATACCCATAAGCAGTAGCACCTCTGCACTTTAATGCTAAGGCAAGAAGATTCGTCTGTACGTGGTTCATATGGCTGCTGTTTTATCTCGTCACACTCCTAATGCAAGTTAATGCTAACTGTGACCCTAGACTACCTTAAAATCCCAGCACGTCAGGCCATGGAAAACGTGACCTTTAAGTATTGCTAATCCCTGTTTGCTAGTCCGTCTCAGAAAGATGAGGCTCTGTGCCAATACTATGAACATTTATTGTCCCAAATGTATACTGAATATTATTCCTCTTATTGTCATTTCAATCTCTTTAGCCTCTGTCAACGTACTGTTAAGAAAAGATGGTTTGCCATTAAATACAATTATTCAGGCATTTTAAAAACACACTTTCCACAGCACTGGTCTCAAGTATCCATAATTGATAGTAAGTTCTTTCTAAATTTGTCCATGTCAATGGCTTTTGATATTTGGAATGAATAATGAGATAGGTAACAAAACTTCATTCAAATTCTGAAAAAAATCCTAGTCTTTCAAATACGCCTTTAATGTTTTCTCTGATTACAGAAAAGTGCAATGCATTTATTGAAACATATATATATAAAAGCATGTTTTAGAAAATGCTAAACATACAGAAAATAAAATGTACTAACTCATCATATTTTTCAGCATCTAAAATGCCTTTCAATCAACTTCTTGACCACAGTGCTGTAGGTGGAGTGTCTCTGTACAGTATGGTTTCTGTGCAACAGAAACCTCAGAATTTAGCACGTTACAGCTTCTTACCATCAAAGTACACTCCAGTACAGAAATATCTTTAAAGCCACTGTTTGTGTTTACTGTTAGGTGCTCCTGAACATTTAGAATAACCACACAGCTGTGCTGCATAGCACATACTTATTTCATAATACTTATCACCAGAATGATACTGGTTAAGAGTTCCTTTTTGTGGAGAGTAAAAAAAAGAAAGAACAAATCAGCTAGATCTTTTTTTTCTTTTCTTTAATATATAATTTTAATTGCTCTGAATTTGATTTGTTTTTAACTTCTTGATCTTTCTAACATATTCTAGATCTATCAGATAATGCTTTCTGCCACTGCTGATAAATGCACTAAAACCAGTTGTATCTACTACTGTTTCTGTGGTGATATGGAATACCACTTTTCTTTTAAAATATGTCATTCATTGTGGCTTATCTTTACGTATGTATATTACATATATATATGTAAACTTATACTTTGACAACAGTTTATAGTAGGGGTGAACTTGTATTTTCAAATGTATAGTGAAAGGTCAGTAACTTCAGAAAAGTTTAAGAATACTCTTCAAGCCATTGAAAAGAAATTATCATTTTGCACACTTTCTTCTATGTGGCTACATAAGGAAGATGAATATACTTCTCTTCCATATGCTAAAATATTTTTGTGAGCAATATAAGTAGACAGCATCTTTATTACTTAAATTTTTTGGGGTCTCAATTTGTTAACCATTTGTTATCTTAAGCTTGCTCACCCAAACTAAAAGCATCTAATAAATATTGTCTAAAGTAACAGATAATATTCTAGTACTGCAGCAATTTTGCTGAGTGTTAAAAATTAGCAAAAATTATTTAAAACATTTGGTGTCTTACGCCTAGGTGGAAGGCAGTGTGCAGCATACACTTAAGAAGCTCTGACTACACTTGAACTGACTTAGTGCTGAGAATAAACAAGACACACACACAGTCCACATGAACTGATACAATTCATCAACATATTTAAAAAAGGACATCCAAAAATGAGCATGCATTTCAATATCTGTTTAATATTTAACTTTTTTTTCAGCAGCAAGAATCAAATCACTACATATTCTTTCCTGACAATATTAGTCAAGATATGATTAATTATCCCTGCTGTCTAAACCACTGCTAATTTGTGGGTGTTTTTCAGTTCACAGATTTTCTCCTCTTTAGGAGAATGATAGGCAATTTAGGAAGTCCTTCTCTTTTTGGGATATAATATTTTATAATGACAGTGTGAGAACTGGGGAGAATGAAAGTGGAGTGGAGGGAGGAAGTGGAACAGATAAGAGGCCAGCATTCAACTGTCTTTAAAACCTTGTAAAGCATGTTTACATAAAACACAAGGTTTGAAACTCTGACACAATTTCTAGATACTGTTATGAGGCACTTTTATGCATAGTTTTATATGTATTGCAAAAAGAGCAGTGTGCGGAGAGTACCACATTTACCTCTGAAATATTCCAAAAATAACCTAATTCCATCTCCTCGTATTAACTGAACACCCACTAGTCTATTACATTTGTCTTAGCCTTATGGTTATTTTACTTATTTAAAGGTTATTTTAAAAAATTTAAGAGCCAAACTACCCTCATAACACGAATGGCGGTACCGAGAAAGAAGGTTACTAAAGCCTGCAGCATTTTTGTATATAAAGAAGTATAAATGCTGATGACTTTATAGGCTGTAAGCAAATCAGATGCTGCTTTCAAGTATTGGGAAAACTAAAAAAAAAAAACCAAACCCAAACCAGTAGCCAGCTTCCAACTTACTTGATATAAATCAAGGTGAGCTTTTTATGCATTTTGGATGAAATTCTAACTAAAGGTGAAACCGACTGTATGTGCTAAAGGAAAGGCATTGACAAAAGAGGATTGTTAAAAGGGCATTTTTCCACTTCAATTCTGGCTCTTCTTCAATACCATGGAAACATCGCTCAACTAGCTCTTCATGCATAAAGCTTCAAGAGTCTTCTGAGAGATCTTTCATGGACTAGTCATTGCAATGTCTGTAAGTGGGGCTTTAGACAGTCTGAATGTAAGTGCATATAACACATTGTGATATGCTTCATTTAGAGGGTCATTTGGCCGAGAGAAGACCTTCTTGTTTAATCGCTAGTAAGTAAAACTTATTTAAACTAAATAAACTAGAAGATAATGTTGCTCAGTTGCGAGTATAAATTCTTTCATGTGCTGAAATTTATATTTAAATGTGTGTGTGTAAATGGTGATACTGGCCACTGGTTATAGTCTTTATTTAGCTAAGTTTGTAACAACAACTATATGCTTCTTATAGACGTTAATACATCAGTGGGGGAACAGAAACAGCCATAAATACTCCCAGTTAATGAATACAGCCTTCGGGATACCTTATTTATCTTTGTTGCAACGTAGTCTTTGTTTCTGTATTTTTTGGTGGGAGTTGGTTTGGGATTACTTTATTTTATTTCATTTTTGGTTTTGATTCAGGTTCTTCTAGTACTTTTTCTGCAATCTCACACAGTCTGAGAGGCTGAGCCATAACAGCACTCTGTATTTGTCACTAACAGTCATAGCATATGTGTGCTCACATTTTATGTTTTCAAAGTAGCAGTCCTGTGATCTTTCAAGGCATTTAGTCCAGCCAGTGGCAAAATATCAATGTTCCCCTTACTTCTTCCTATCCTGATTATAAAGATACATAGCTGCTGACAGGAAAATGAGAGAAACAGGGAATTTGCACATAATCCTTCCCATATACATTTCCTGCCATTAAACATATATGAGTGACTAGTTAAAAACAGGGACCACTGATGCACAGAAGTATCTGATACAGACACTGCGTGGTCAAGAAGAAATATTGTTCTGCTTGTCCTTATTTCACATGGAATGTCTAAATTTCTGACAGAGAGACTAGAGCAAGCATGGTAGATATGAGGTATGTGACAAATAGCAGGTACTACATGAGTAATCTACCTAACTTCAAACAAAATAAAGTCAAGTTGGCCATGTGTACACCAAGGGGCTCTTGGATAAAATGTCACTGCTGGGCACCTAATCCTATCATATGTTGAAACCCCAAATGATTACTGGAGATGCTACAGCTCTTGCCATATTCTCTCTTCCCCTTCCTCCTGTGTGATTTTTGTTTAGATCTGTTTGTCATATGAAGAGGCCTGGTCGCAACAATCTTTACAGTAACCCTCAGTGGGACTGGGAAGCAGCACCAGTGCAGGATTCTCTCTAGACAAACTTCCTTTATGCAATAGCTGTGCATGCCATATTAAATGAAAGACCCTTTAAAGAGCAGTGAAGGACCTTCAGCAGCCTGCTTCCATGTTCTTATAACCCTCCAGCATAACTTAGAGGGATGCGACAGCAGTGATTTATGCTGGTAAAAGAGCTATTGTCCTGGAAAGCCTCAAGCATATTGAGCTACGACTTGCTGAATAGTCCAGATAAAGAGGACTTCTAAGCAGGATGCCCTAAAATTATAGCTATAACAAATAAAGTGTTCATGATTAATCCGTATTAAAAAGAATGTTTTGTACTTGTGTGTTATCCCCCATTTTTAGTATATTAGTACATAAATAACAGATCAAATACTTAAAATAGTAATATTATTCGATCTACCAAAATCCAACAAATGATGCTGGATCTCTCATACAAATTTTTTTTTGTAAGTAAAGAGAGGAGGGATAATTGGAAGATGTGTTAATTAACAGATGTAAAGCAACTCAGAAATCAGTAGGCTAGACAGTATCAATATGCTTCCCACTTAAACATCTAAAACCAGACAGGGATGCAAGAATAATAATGGTTAATGTCTGATACTTCATTTCCTTTTGTTGAATCAGAGGATAAGATTAAGTCCATTATACATAGATGTACAGATATGTACATATTTTAGGCAAAACCCATTATCTCTATCAAAAACACAGTAGCTAATACAATATACAAGAAAGCTGACTTTTTTTTGGTATGCTTTCACCAGTTCTGGCAGGTACAAATAGATGTTTAGGGTAAAAAACATGTTTACT
Organism: Haliaeetus leucocephalus; assembly: GCF_000737465.1. Lineage (NCBI taxonomy): Eukaryota > Metazoa > Chordata > Aves > Accipitriformes > Accipitridae > Haliaeetus > Haliaeetus leucocephalus. The sequence goes on along the minus strand of NW_010973034.1, from coordinate 3,113,185 downwards.
AGTTCTGTGCTGCTAAAATGTTCGTAAGGTAAAGGTCAAAGAATATTTCATTCCCTGCTGAGCAAATGGTCAGGAAGCACATTTGTCTGCATTTCCTGTCATAACAGGAAGAGTGTAACTTCTTCCTCTCCACAATGGCTTCAGTTCTGCTTCCCACCTCCAGCTCTTTCTCCCCCAGGGCTTTCCAAACCATTCCTTGCAAGACAGCAAGGCTGCGCCTGTGTCTGCGCTGGTTTTCAGCTCTGTTGTGTTGGCAGATACCTCATTCACTACTGCACTCTCTTTACTTAGGTTTCTTGCTCAGACTTCAAATTAAAAGTAATTTGACCTAAATATTTACCTTATGCTAATTCACTCTAAATTATACTCAGAACATACATTTGTAATACAAGCACACTTAACCATAAATATAATACATTCTGGAAATTCACAGTTCAGTTCAGCAGCTCTCTTAAAACTTTACTTCTCAGGTAGTCTGACATAACCTGAGAAGTGCTGCCAGAGTTGTACAGATCCCTACAATTTAGGAGTCATGAAAACTTGGGGTGTATTCTTTGCTCACAGAAACCTAACTTTACCTCTGAAAAGAACCAGGACCAAGGCCTAACTGTAATGCTATATTCCAAGTATATGTCTTACTGTGTGCAATTTAATGTAAGCAAAAGAAGGAGTTCAAATATGTAAAAGATAAAAAGCATGTGATGTTTAAGACAAAGGTTCATTGAACAGAATAGTGATTAGCTGCATAGCTAAGCAGTTAAGTTTTCATATGAAAACATTTCCTTGGGGAGGGGGGGGGATCATAAAATCTCAGATCTTGGATAAAAGGAAGACAGCCCATGAAGAAGACTGAAAATAACAGGAAATTGGTGGAAAAAAGTTTTCTATCTAACTTGTGGTCATGTTAGCACTAATATGTAAGGCTCTTCTCTATTTCTACAGGGGAGTTTCTGATTCAGCTGATTGTCTCTTTCTCTTTCCTTTTAAATAGAGCTGAAACACAGATAAAAATAGATACACGAGGCTGAAATTAGTTTTGAAACTAGCAGCATTAGGTATTGAAGTCAGTAGAACAAATCTAGGTCTTCCTGCAAACGGTCATTTCCCTCCAGGATATTCCTCCCCTGCCCCATAACCTCACTTTACTTATCTGCTTTAATTTGTTCTCTATTGAGCTGATAACTGCAGTAACTCTTGATTTATAGCTTTACAGATTTTCTGGAATCAAGGAATTATAAAAAGTCTATGCATGAAAAAGTTAAACAGCAAGTGTTTGTTAGTGTCGTAACCCATGGAATTATGCAGACATGATACTTTAAAAAGGGTGTCTTACTATTTAAGCACCTTAATATTGAAGTATACACTTCCTATGGTATTTAATAACACTTAAGCTCCCAGCAGCTCATTACAAATTGAAAGAGATGTTTTAAACAGTATGCAGAATCATTAGCTAAGCTCAACTCTGTTTTAACTGTGAATCTGACAACAGCATGCTTCACAAACAGGAGAAATATGCAAAACTAATGAGCAAGCTGATCAGAGGAAAAAAAATGGTGGGCTGCCATATAAGACCTGATATTTCTTAATACTAACTAGAAAAACCAATGGATTAAAAGCAAGAGGGTGTTCCAGACCTGATACCAGAATGTCATTGGGTCAATATGCCCTCTTTCCTGGGTCAATGTACCTCTGGATTTAGCTCACAGACCGTGAATTTAATGAGATATTTTGTAAGTGACCTTGTATAACAGTAATACAATCATTTACATCATTACACCTATTTATTTTAGGCTTGGGCAGCCCTGCCTGTTGCAAGGAGAGTTTCAAATGATCCCTCTCTATGGCAGACCACAAAAGGCCCTCATTAAAACTAACAAAATATTTCAAACTGATGAAAAACAAATAGAAAAAATACAAGGACTTTTCTGAGGCAGATGAATGCCATTTTTCCTTCATGTGTTGACCGTAACAGAGCCAGCTGAATTATTTCTTTCAATTAAGAAAACACATGAAAATCAAGTTCACCCATGTTTTTGCAAATGCCCTTCCTCTTTTCTTTCTTTTTTTTTTTTTTTTTTAAACAACAAAGAATTCTTTAGAGCAGCCTTCTCCAATCTGCCTGATTGAAATTTCTTCACAAAGAACATGTAGCAGTCAGGAGGCTCCAAGATCAGATGTCTGCTGATATTTTTAGGTATCAGTTCTATTGGTGGTGCAACTAATAACATGTATGCAGTCTACTTGAATGGGCTGTTGACAGGGCTACCATGACCTCCTGAGCCTGAGCAACACGACCAGGGATTCATTCCACATTTGTGAAGACTATATTACTCAGTGTCGCAATAATAAAAAGAAAGTATCTGGTCACATTGGGTGCTTATAACAGTGTTCTCTTGAGAGTTTTCATTTCCATTTAACATCGTGATGGTAACTAAACTACACAAATAAATACATGTATACTCTAGCCCTGGCAGTTATTCGTACTCATTCTGTCTGTGGCTTAAAGCAGAGGGAAAGGAAATTTTTCAGATGGGCTTTTGTGAAACTTCCACAACCAAAGAGAATTTGTGATCACTCACAGAGGATTCAAACATCCTTGTCACCTTTGTCACCACACGGTAACTAGGAGAGCCAGGAAAATACAGCCAACTGGAAGCCCACATGAAATAACATTAAATTAATGGCTCCTCCTAGTTAAAATCCTGAATTCTGCACTCACTGAAGTCAATGACAGAGCTCTCATGCAGTCCAGGGTAAAAGGACTGGGCCTTTAATGTCTAGGTTGCAGTAGTTTTCCTTTAACTTATCCCAAAATGTCAAAGTTTCAAATAGTTTCTGGAAAAGTGCAGATCATATCCCCATATTGCATGTTTTTATGAGGTTTGCAGCCAGACATCTGACTCGGGACAGTTTCAACTTACATTTATTAGCAGTATGGTCACTGAAGTACACAAATCCAACCAACTAGACCTGCTTAGAAATCCTCTTGGAGGGAGGTCAGCACTACTTTTGTCATTCCCAATCCACTCATACAAGCACGTTGAACCGTAGGGGAGTCTCCTACCATAGCAGACAGTAGTGTGGAAGAAAACAGCTATTCTACTGATAGAACAAGTACTCCTTTCAATGGTTAATGTAAGTAGCTAGTCAGGACGCCGGGCAAATGAGTGGAAAAGCAAGGGCAGAAATCACCTTCCACAGGCCTTGTAACAACTCCTGCAAAAACTCTCTTATTGAAACATTCACCTTTGCACTGGGAGAGGGGAGAAGAATTAAACTATTGCTATTTGCCTTCATTTGGTATGTGTTCCACCTATTTTTCCCTGCATGTGCTGTCCAGCCAAGAATTTATGTGCTTGAAAACAGCTGAGGATGCACTATCCATGTATATCATATTCCCATCTAACATGCCTTGGATTGTGAAAGCACACTGAGTTCTAACATAAGCAACAATAAGGCAGTTTCAAGTCAATAGATTTGCTGCTGTTCTTGCAAACATCTTTTGGTGAGGTAGCAAGAAAGAAAAGAAAACAGTCTCCATCCATATAATGGTAAACGGAGCTACAAATAAGCATTGTGGAACTGTGCTTCAGCTGGTACCTTAACTTTATTAATCCAAAACTTTTGAGCTTTTTTTTTTTTCCCCATGCAACCTTTTGATCTTTTCTGTGCATTCAAATATATTGATGTCATTTAAAAAAAAAAAAAAAGAATATAAACCAGTTACTATTTTAAGATTGCTGGAAGTGTGTAAGTTAAAAACCAAATAAACTGATGCAGGTTCACTGAAGCAGCAATAGCTCATGGAATATATTATATTTTAAGAAACAGTAAGGCTTGTGAAAGAGTACATCTCATACAAGTGGTTGAAGGATCAATCAACTATTAGTGGAAATCCAGTTCTATTTAATCACATACATATCGCTACAACTAGAAAGCCTGATCCCACAGTCTAAATGAATCAGTGGAAATCTTTTCATTGGCTTCACTAAGCTTTAAATCAGGGCACTGATTTACATGCAAAGAGGATAAAACTGGTAGAAACATTTTCTAAATTATGTTTCAATATATTAGTAGAAATGAGAAGCAGAATCAAGACTGTTATACTATGTGGAAGGTAAAGTAGTGTAAATCTACACCTTCAGTCTCACAGTGACTAATCAACATGATGAATATTATCAAATGCTAGCAAGATAAACACTTTCTGCACTAACACTGCAGTTGTTAGTGTTCTAGTGTTATAGTTTATTCATAATTATTAGTTCTGAAAGCTGGTGCTAGAAATCTTTAAACTCTACTGTGAATGACTTGAAAGGCTAGCTGTCTTCATTTTTTAAAGTAAATTTAGCTTCTTAAAAGATATCTCTTTGACAAAACAGGGGATTAAGTTCTCTGTAAATCCTGTATTTGAGTAAGCAAGTTGACACTGAAGCTATTGTATGAACTAATATGACTAATGGCAAAATTTTGTAGTATCATTTACAAAATAATTCAGGTTGACTTCGAAAAGAAACCATGGTAGTATGGGAAAGTTCCAAACAACTAGTGTCTGGATGTTTAATGATAAATTTGGTTCAGTATTTCAAATCCAATTTAAATTCCAAGCTAAAAACCAATTAAAGTAAATATGGTGATGGTTTTATATTGATAGAATTATTGCTTTTTGGCTTGGCCCACAGCAACAGGCAACCTTTAGGGAAAACACAAAATGTATCCATCATAAATATAATTTTGTTTTTATACATGATTTCCTGCTATGGAGAACACAAGTGACTACTAACACTACAAAATTTAAAAATTCTTGGAAAGCACATTTAAAGATTATAATTTGTTTTTATGCCTAGGCTGAATTTTTTATGGCTTTATAAAATCCTTTTAAGACTAACAACATAACTTCTTAAAAAACAACCTGAATATATGAAGAAATTTGTAGATCAAATGAATAGAACTAATATATTAATAGTAACTCAGTATCAAGTTCTTAAAAAACAGCTACTGGTGATTACTCCTAAATTGCAGCCACATGTATGAAGAACACTAATCAGTGTTAAACAATTTTATGAAGAGTTTCTCACTCTTGTGAATCTCCAGTTTCAACAAAACATTGATCCATTTACATCAAATGTAAACAGCAGCAGCTTTTCACTGATTTTATTTTACGATGGCAATTGTTGAATTTTATTTTTCTGAAAACAGGAAAGCTGTTTCTCTAATTTATGGCCATATTTTAAATAGCAGAGATAGTGTTGATAATATGTGACAGCTACTCAGCCATTTTATCTAAAGCAGTGGTAATAATTAATTAACAGTCCTGCTGGACCTGTTTAGCCATAGTATCAGTATTGGAGACTTTGTTTTGTAACTACAACATGGCAATATTATTGTATGTGGGTTTTAGAATGTGTTAGGCTACTCAAATTCTTTTTAAAATTCAGACAGGAAGAGATGAGATTTTTTATGAAGTAATATCATTTTTATATGAAGGAGGTAAAATAAAAACACTGCAAAGATGTAGAAAATAAATTATTTTGATCTATGAATTTAAATGCAAGTCCTCCTCCAAATAAACTCATATTATAATAGTTCATAAAATACAGTACTAAAAGCCTGTATCCTGTAACAACTTGCAGATGCGCTTAACCACGTATATTACAAACTGAAGTCAAAGAGAGTGCAGAGGGGGCCCAAAGCAGAGCATACACATCAGCCTTTGTAGAATCAAGGCCTCAAGTAATAAATTCCTAACTGTGCATGTTACTAAACTTGAAAAAACTGTGTGTGAGGTTTCTGGTTGTTTCCAAAAGTACTTTTTCTTTGATAGTCTTCCATACATTGTGTATATATATACATATGGGTAGGTTTATGTATACAAAGTTATCAACTTTTTAATCACATATGAAAAAAAAGTCACCTTAGAAATGTAGTAAGATGTTCAAATATGGTACTTTTGCTACTCACCTGTCTGTTACGTTCATCCATAATCCTTGTAATCTGAATCTTTTTTCTCCCCATAGTCCCCGTTTTTTTTTCTCTCCTTCTTCCTTAAAATTATGTATTTTTCCCTTCTCTTTTCTTCCTCTTTCCCGTTTCCTCAAAACAAACCTCCTTCTTCAGCACTTGCACTACTCAGTTCACAGTCCCCTGCATCCGTTCCTGCTAAACACAGAAAGGAAATCAAATGTTATTATAAAATTGATAACTAGATGAAAGTTATTATATGGAGCTGGCCAAGCATCCTCATTATAATTTAGTGTACAAGTACAAATGTACAAGTAAATTATAATAAAAATTTACTGCATCTATAAAATAAGTAATGCATAGAAAAATAATAACTTAATTCAAAGGCTTCTTTTTATGAACAAACCCACCAATATACCAAGAAGTGAAGAAAAAGACTGAAATACACATTGCCAAAACTTTAATGGAATTAAGTGTCTCTTGTTTTAAATATCACTCACTGCTCTAATATGAAAAATTACCTAAATCAGAGAGTTAATGAACCTTTCTGTACCTATGTATGCTAAGTAGGCCAGCTAATTCATTTCTGAAGGGAAAACAATCCTGTGTTTTGACAGCAGAGGTGATAATGTCCCTCATTATGCAAATAGGATGGACCTTTATTAAAGTGTTACTTGATATATGAGAGATGTCAGCTACTTTAAATCCAAAATTTTTAACCTTATTCTTTAGGAATATAGATTGGTGCAAGTATTACTCAAGATACTTGTAGAAAACAGTGCATTGTCGTTCATTTAATTTCAATGTAAATTCTAAAATGTTCTGACAAATGATTTATAACTAGCAAATACGTATATCTTTCCTTATAAAAATTTGTGCACCAAAAGACAAGCTATATAGTACAGAATAATAGTGACTGATGATAATTTAAGAATGTTTTGAAAAATATTTTCACAGTTTTAGAAATGCACTGATACTTGCTCCCTGAACTTTACAACACTGGTTCTATCATAAAACTAAGGACAGTTAGATGAAATACATAAAAATACACAACGCAGTATACAGTCCATATTTCACAAAATGTCATAAATCACAAAATTAATTTCTATCACATCCAAAGTGTTTTTAGCAATAAAAGACTTGATAGAAATAGAAGAAAATACAGAAATGATGTTCGGTCTAGTACTGAAGTAAAAAATGCAATTTTTTTTTCCCTTTTTAACCTTCATTTACTGTGTTTTTATATTTACATATGTTGAACAGAACAGCACAGTTCTTTTAAATACAGAAGAGAAAAAAAATCTGAACAAGATTCATTTAAAATGATTTTTAAAAAGTTTTTATGTTAGATCCATGGTCTATTAAAAATACTACCTTGAAAATAAAAATTTAGTAATTTTAAAACAGAGGCTGGTGTTTCCTTATTTATTTTAAGCTCATAGTCTCGCAGCCAACCTGATAAATTCTCACTATATGTTACGTAACACTAAACGATGTCCTGGCCATTTAATCCATTTTTTGGCTCTGATTCAAAGTTACTGAGGTAGAAAAGCTAAACCTCACTCATTCTGATCTTCAATTCTCTCTTGATTTTCTTTGCATACATTAAACTTTAAGCTGCTCAAGTGTTTTATCGCTCTAAGGAAAAAATAAGTTAACAAATAAGCAGTCAGTCAGAGTTTTCTAACTAGCCACAATGATATAATTAATCTGCTGGGCAAAAAAAAATTTCAAGTATAATACTTATTACCTTTCTGTACATGAATGCCTTTTTATATTATTTGCTAGGCATATTTATGTATGCCTAAATCATGACCATAATGCAGAACATGGAACAATTAATGGTGCCAATATAATAAAGTGTAAAGGCTGCAAATTTTTTTTGCTGTTTTTTACTTGTTTGAAAACAGTTCAACTTCTCACTGCCTAAAAAGACACAAAGGCGCTTGATCGTATTTACAGCAAAAACCAGAAGTCCAAAACTTTTAAATAAGTTAAGTTGATCAAATGTATTTATAAAACTTTTTTTCCAAACAAAGCTAGGAGACAGTCTTATCTGATATGCAGTGTTGACAAACAAACCCAGCCTATTTTTAGAAACAGCCTTAAATTTCCTCGGCCTGGGTTTCTTTCCTGTTTTTCCTATAGCCTTACCTCCGATACAAAGAGCAAGTTAGAATGGTGTTTCCCATGCACATGCAGGACGCGAAGGAGTCTAACAGGCTAGCTCTGTAACAGTAAGCCAATATGCTAATCCACAGCGAATGCATATGGAACAACTTCCTTTCCTTTCATTCAGCTGAAGCCAGTGGCACTATCGGCTTACAGCGCTACGCCTGCCTAAGCTCTTATTCACTGGAAGGTGGAAGGTCAGGGTGGACAGATTAGAGCAGTGGTGACAGGGTAGCAAGGACGAGAGCGGCTCTGCAGATCAAGATGCTGATGCTGAGCGACTTCAGAAAAATCACTGAACACTGAAAAAAATCTACCAGGAAGGACAAAAATCTTCGTGGAGGAGCAGTATGTTGAGTCCCTCCCACACACTTAGTTCCACATTTAAGACCAGTCTTCAAACAACAAAAGCTTTTCTAGACAGCTTAAAGTCAGAACACTTAAAATTTCTATGATCTACACAAAATCATCTTAAGGTAATACATGCAACACTTGATGAGCAGAATTTTGTTCTTCATTACCTGTAGTAATACACTAACTACACTAGTTTTATTTTAAGTGGAAAAATAGATGTGCAGGAAATTAAGGTTGAAAGGGAGCAAGGATGATTTGGTTGTTAAATATTATCATACGATCTGAGAGAACCTGAAGGAGAAGACAGAATACATTAGGTCATATGAATCCAACATACAATTTGCAAAGAAACATAAATTTGCTTCAACATGCAGCGGGTTAGGTTTTCTTGCGTGGATGAAAAAAACTCTCTTGTGTTTGCTTCTTGCTTACCAGTCTAATTTCAAATAAAAGCTTTTCAGTTTCTCTAGCACACTTATTTCCTTTTAAAAAAATAATTTCTGCTATTTTTACTGCTACTAGAAACAAATTGGGAATGCTGTGGTGTTCTCTGTATCTGTCTTTCTCTTTTACACATATATACATATCAACACATGCTTCTTCATGTGCTATTCTTAATATGTGTTTGCCTATAGTTCTGTTCATTTCATTAGTACATATATAAAGCAGATAGCTGGATTGATTCCAAATCAGTTAGATTCAGATGAGTAAATCAAGACATCTGATTCGAGGGCTATAACCTTCAAAGGCTGGTGACTTCTGAGTCAAACAGAATGGAAAGAACTCTGGAGAGCAACAAATCCCAATGGCTACTTCAGGACTTCACCAGTGTTCCCAACACTTTTTGAAAGTTCTTGCAGGCTTAAGGATTACAGTATTAAGAATTTAAAGTTCCTGTTAATTGATAAATTGTATTTCCTTAACACTGATAAAGCACACTAGCTAGAAAAGTTGAAGGTACTACAAAACTCAAATAGTACTGTGGGCTTTCATTATCCAAGAGAATCTAAAAAGGAACTTAAAATAATTCCAGAAGCTTTGTTGAAGTAATTCTCCACATAAAAGAAACCTTCCAACTTAATGACACGGTCACATGCAGACAAATTGCACTTAAAGAAACACATAGTTACATGCTATGGTCTTACAGTCTTCAGCATTTTTTCTTTTTGCAAACCCAAACGTAAAAAAAAAGTAAATAATCAGACTGCTTACAAAAAAGAGGAACTTCATTTTTGGCGGGCTTCTGTTCACTATATGATTTGGCAGAGGCAGTGGTAGCTGTCGGAAGATTGGTCTGAGCCTTGAGAAGGGAAAAGAGCTAATGGACAAATGAAGCAGATCACTTGACCGCTCCCGTCTCTCTCTCCTACATTCACACACAGACGTACACACGCGCGCACATATACACACACACATGCACACCCACTATCCCTTCTCTGCAACACAGAAGAATCTTGACAGAATGGCAGGAAACACGCACAGAGCGGTCAGGGAAGGATATGATGTCAGCAACCACGAACAATAAAAGGTGTAAAGGTGCTTCCTTCCCTAAACTGTTCCAGAAGTGCAAAATGGGAACCAAAACTCTCCACTTCCTTCTCCGAGCAGAACTGTCTGAATCTGCTCTGCTGCAACACCCCAGACAGAGAGCTCTTTGAACAGTCACACCAGGGGCAATAAGGAGTATCAAAACAGGAGAGTCAAAATATTTAGTTTATAAACAAGAAGGCAGCCAGAGAAAAACTAAGTTAAAATGTGCTAGGGTTTAGCATTTTCATGGTTGCTTTACAAAAGAAACAAACTTGCCATAAAGATGTCCCTGTTCCACTAAGCAGCTTGCATTTTGAGTGCATTAATTAGGTTAAAACTAAAGAACCAAACCAATTTTTTTTATTATCCTGATGTAAGGAAGCAAACAAGAAAAATGCTGTCCCCATTCTCTTACCATTCTTATCTTGATAAATAAAAGTAACTTCAAAGATCTATGAAATCTTTTTATGCAAGCCTTTCTGTTTACTCAAAAGAGTTTTGAATCAGATTCTAAATAAAAATCAAAATGTATTGAGTAAGAATACATTAGCTACTTTTCTGATGAAAATTTAGCTGCAAAACCTGCAACATAACCATGAAAATCCACAGAGGGGAACACATATTGAAACAAAATGGTCACTCAAACCTTTTCTGTAAAAGCCCTAGCTGACTATGTTCCATATGCAGAGACAGCTGGGCATACTGCATCAAATAAAGGCACCGATCATTTTGGGTCTGTCACCTTGAGCTGGATGAAGTAGAAAGAAATGTAGAACAGGGTGAAAGTAACAATTATCTCTCATGTTATCCAACTGAGATCAGCTGACATTAAAGATAGAAGTGGTCCTTCACATTCAATGTGGTTTGGTTGCATGGTCATTACAAAAGACACAGTTTGGGCCATTAACAGAAAGGTTATGATAAAATTATATATGTCATCACCACGGCAGTACATCAGTAAAGCAGAAATGGCACGATCTACAGTATGGTTATCCAGGCAGAAAGCCATGCAAGAAATGAATCTGAGTCATCTTAAAGTTTCAAACATCTGTCCACAACACTGATTTAGAAATTAAACATAACCTACATTTATGTGTTTTGATCTTATGGGCAGGCTGCCACATGAAAAGATTGGAAGGGAGTTCATTTTAATCTACTAAATTTAACTCTCAAGAGATCATGCATTTTGCTACAGGAAGTATAAAACAAACATTTAAGCCATCATGGATATAATGTAACAGATGAAATACTACAGACTACTAGAGAAAGAGTGCGCCAAACTGAAAAAGTCTGTACAGAAAGAAAATATTTGTAATCTTTAACTACTGAAGCGTATTCATCTTTTCATTTCTCTAACCTGATTCCTGATTTATGGCATGAATTTAATTTATAATGGAGAGCAATTCAAGGGCAATAAAGTTCTGCATCAAAGCAGGAGTAAAATGCTCATAAACTTGCAAACTGCAAAATCACTCCCTATATGTAAGTAGTTAATTAAAAGTTTTAGAGAAAACTTGATCTGAATTAATAGTTCTCTAATTTTACTACTGATTTTGAAAGCATCTGCTGAATTTGTAAGATTTCTATTCCAACCGATACTCCATTTATTTAGCTATTTATTTGTAAAAGATAGCAGAACATGTTTATTTTTAAGTCTGAACTTCAGGAGATATACCTTATTTGCTTTTCACATTTATATTTGAACATATTCCTATTAATTAACTGCAGAAAATTCCTCTCTTTCAGCCAAGTTACTGTCCTGTAATCAATGCCATTATTTGTATGCCTAGGAGGAAGAGGCATGAGAATATCTAGCATTGTGAATTGTTTGGAATTTGGAGTTAGACACTTCTGAAGACTAGTTGTAAGAATACTTCATCTCCCTTGAATCAGACAACGGTGGTCACTGTCGTTTACAACTCAAATACAGCACCAAGTTATCTCACAGAGCAAGAACTTACGCAACGTGGGTGGAAGAGTTTCACTTGCAATGTTCCCCTGAAAAATTTTTCTGTGCAAACTAAGCATCATTGCCAAAATAGTGCAGAAGATGGTACTTCCTAATAGTAGTCCGACCTCATTATGCCACAGACCCTAATTTTGAAAAGACTAAGTTATCCAAACACTAAATATCTAGTCTGTAGCCACCTGTCAGTTGAAGGTGATCCACCCCTATATGAGAAGGAAAGGAGTGACTTCAGCTTACCTTCCACAGGATGTGCTGAGAGTCATCCATCAGGCACAGAAGGAGGGTTTTCTGAACAGGACATACATGTTATACCAAATCTGGACATGCTGATACAGATCCATGATAGGAGGCCAAAGGCCTCCCAAGTGATTGTGGAATTTGCCACAGATGGTGAGTCATTCCTTGCAGCGGTGCACCAAAAGAGGAAGCAACCACTGGCAATCTAAATGAAAACTGATTGCCTGCAGCCCAGTAAGAAGAGATATGTGCCTGCTACGCTTGATGAAGAAAGGAAGACTTGGCTAATTTACAACATTTTTGAAGAACAGATGAAGAAGAATATTTGATTTGTAAAGCAAAGAATGCAGACACTAATTAATATTTTAAGGAAAGCAATTAAGTGAAATGCTAGTATACTAAGAAGCATACCTGTGAAAAGTTGATTTTAAATCTACAATGACTAGCAGGTGACATTTCAGTGTCTACCCATCACCCAGTTGAAAAAAAATGGAAAGCAAATAGTTTGAAGAAAAAGTTTACAGGTTTGTGATTAAGTTTGTGACGTACCTTTGGCAGCTAGACAGACATAATGGGAGTCTGACCAATAAATATGGAATAGGATCCTTGAAGTGCTTGGGAGACTGGCTCAAGCATAACAGTTTATTGAATCAGACAAGGTAATAATGCAAGGAAAAAAATAAAGGACTGAAAACTGAATCACCTAATTGGTCTGAAGTCTGACAGTAGACTAGGGAAATTGGACTGCTGCAATTTCAGCTAGAAGTTTTGATAGTTTTGAGCTAATAATTTGACTGGATTGCATTCTAGTTAATAGATGTGTAACAAACACCAGGAAGGGTGTTTTACAGATTCAGTCTGTCATTTACTAAGTTGGAAGACAAGAGGAAGCATTTCAGTGGTCAACAGAGTGTGATTTAGCACCTTGTGTGATGAAAAGGTATCTTGGAACTAGTCTGATCTTGGTCTACCTGTATTTAAAGACATCTTTCATTCTGGGTAAGATACTAGTGCTTACAGTTTGGGACCAGCCTAATACAAAGAACTTTGGAGACTGTTGGCTTATTACAGGAGAAGTCTAAGATCTGTAGAGTTAAGTCATTGCATCACCTGAAAGCAGTCTCTGGCTGTGGTCAGATCTAGATTTAAAAATTTGTTACTAGTCCTTGTATGTGAGGAAGTCTATGGTGAGGAACATAAATCCCCACAATGACTTTTAAGAATCAGGGGACAATTCCAGGTATTATTGGAAAAAGCTATGGACTGCAATATCAAATCACAGTCTGAACCTGGGCACAAGAGTTCTGTAATGCCAACACCAGTGGCAGACAATTTTAGGTTGTCTTCTATTGAAGAAAGTAAGGATTGATTCTCAAAAGGATTCTTTGTTACCAGAAAAGATTTTTGATTACTTTCTGCTTATAAATTGCTGAATTGCAGAAATGCGAGCAAGCTTGGTACATGCCCTTAGACAAGACAGCTGGAGACAGCAGTCTCTGAACGATGGTCAATGATCAGTCTTGAAGCAATAGCCAGAGTAGATGGAGAAGAGAATTAAATTTAGGGTAAAACAGGTGGACTTGTTCAGATCTACTACACAGAACTGGTCTCCTTCATCTTCATCCAACAGGCTCCAGAGGAACTTTATACATTCTGACCCAGGAACCTTCCCTTTCTTACTCAAAGGGCACTGGAATCATGCCTATCTCTGTTTAACAACACAAGCTATTCTAGGTTTGTGCTGCACCACCACTTCATCTGTGTGAGGAGGAACAAAGATTTGGATTGTAGAAACCTAATAATTGTATTTTGAAAAGGGATATCTTACACATTTGTGAATGAAACTTTTCAGGAAGTTTTTAGAAAAAAGCGCTTTTAGAAACAGGAATTTTGTGGCATGAATAAACAGGACAAAACATAAGAACTCAAAGTCTCTTTAAAGTACCGAGCAAATAAATGAGTGACTACTGTATTTGGTTAAAAGACTAAGCTGAAAGTTAGGAAGGATCATCTAAGGAGGTAGAAGAGTGACAAAATTGAGGATGCGAGTACCTTAAAACTGGGAACGTAAGTCTAGAAATGAAGAGCAGAAAAACTGAGGTGTGAATAAGTTCCTCGTTAAAAGAAAATGTGTGCCTCTGCCAAACAACAGATTCTATAGAAATATTGTGAAGGGGTTAGTAAAACGAATTGTTTTCAACATGACCAAAGTGAGTGACAAAAGTTGTCAAGGTAAAGCTTGAATGAAAGTAAAACTGGTTTGGGTCAGTGATGGGAAATATCTTGACAGGAAAACTGTATAGATATGTTATGGTAGTATAACATTTTTTTCTGGCTGGGAAGTGTTGCTCATGGTGTTGCCATTTTAAGAGTAACTTGAGTAATAGCTGGAAGATGAAAGAAGGGAGAAGGGGTAGGATTACTGCTGGTAAGCACAACTTCTGTGATCTTACAGACCTGGATATTTGAATAAAAGACAGCAAAGAACTTTGTTAGGTATTATTTTATGGAGGTTTGTGATTTGTGACCGTTAAGAGAAGCTGAAAATTGAGAGACATCGGGAGAGAGCTCAGTTATAGAAAATACAGGCAGCAGAGCCCTGAAATAAAACTGACACAGAGAAATGGCTTTGGAGTTACTGCTGATGGGAAAGGGAACTCAAACTTTAATACTTGATAATGGACATTAAGTCTTTCCACATTTAGAGATATAAGAAATCTTTGTAAACAAACAGTATCAAGGAAATACTCAAGCCACTTGTCCGTTTCCCTACTCTAACAGAAACAACTTGTAATACCCTGAATTTGGCTAGCTACTGAAGCCAAAAGGGGACAATATCTCTTAAGCATATCCTCTAACATCATTCAGCTTCCTACCGGAGAACTGAAGCAATCAAACTTGAAAAACTTCAGGCAGGTGTCTCCAAGCCACAGAAATTCCTCAAAATCTGACCAAATCTTGGGATATCCATGGAAGCTGTATGTGCCAGTCTCTCAAGCTAAACAGCTAGTAGTTTGCTGTTATCCTACTCAGGCTTGAAAAATTTGGTTCTGTACGGACTTAGACATTTATTTATTTATTAATTTATTAACAATACATCTTGTATGATGCAAAGCAGTCACTGACTTGTCAAAGATGGACTAAGTGTCAGGCAGATAAGATTTTAAATCCAGAAAATGCCACTAATTCCTATGTAGCTACTCCCTTATACTAATACAAATATTGAGAACAGATCCATCACTCGTACTGAAAAAGAAGTTAGACAAGCTTTGTAAGCAGAGTTATTATCTAATGTAGACTATCCAAGTTGGAAAAAATAAGTTTCCTTTGTGGTGTACAAGCCCTTCTTTGGATCCTCAGTGTACCCAAAACCCATCCTTTTTTTCTAGCTATAGCAGCTGGTCTAATGAAATATATTAACTCTGCCTAGAAACTGTCTCTTGTTTGTGGTGTTATACCATCTCAGCTACCTACTCAACTACACTACCACAGAAACAGAAAGTTGATTTTCCTACAACATAGACCTAAACACACAACTTTCATATTTAAGTACCTTTATTAGTTTTCTAAAGCAACCTCAGATGAGTACTTCCTTCATCTGGCAATTTGTTTCTTAGACAGGAATGATTAGATGTAGAGATGTTCTCCTCTCTTTTGCATACCCAATTCTAGAAACACACCCTTTTCCCTTTAATCCCTGACCTTCCCAGAAATGTTAAGAATTAAATGCAGTTCTTCTGAAATGTAAAGTAGACTGCACAACATGGTGGAGAGCTGCTAAGCCACTAACTGTTCATTCATTCTGTGTAAATGTTAATATGATAAATATGACTACAAAAACTATGAAACTCCCTGAACTCAACTGCTTGCCCAGAGACAGCTGTGGGCTTAAAATGAGGAGGAAGAAAGGGGGGGGGGGGGAAGGGAAATATGCCAATCTTCCCAATGACCATGACAGCTGAAAAGTCTACATTAATGCTTCCAATCCCACTCAGATTTTTTTTTTTTCCCAAGGACAAAAGGAGATGAAATGTATGTCAGGTACATAATAAGGCTAATAAAAAAAAATGGAAACACCTGCATTTCACTGAATAGGGGTGAGGAACTGCCTCTGTGAAATACATGTCTTTTTCTAATGGCAAAGCTCAGGTTGCTGTTTTTAAATATACAAAATACACACAATTTAAGCAGAAACACAGGAACCCAGAATCCATCTGTTCTAGAAAAAGGCAAAAAAGAAAAGTACAGTGGCAGTATAGCAAAGAGGCACTTATATTGTGATTACAAAGATCTGATACCTCTTATAAGCCACATGATAGGAAATAAACCTTGCACATATATTTTCTGGTGCCTCATGTGTAGAATTTTGCATGTTCAGGATGAGGCATCTGTTAGAAAAATGGAAGGTTCTGACTATGAAGAAATAAAATACATGGCCGTATCTGCTGGTGCTAGTACACCATCACTCATTTGCTAAAGCTACTTGCTTTCTACCTCCTGGCTGTATCTTGACAAGAGGCATCTCTCTGAAGATCCAAACTGGATTCCCACTGGTTTGGAACTAGAAAAAATGCATAAACAGATAAAGCTGTAAGAAAGGCAAGATAACATGGAATTTGCTATGAGGGAGAAAATAGAAAAAGATGCCTCATGGGAAAAGGAACGGGCAAGGTGCCTGAACAACTGACTTATGTTGTCTGTTGAGGAAGGAATTTTCTGTTGTTCTGGCTTAGTGGGATA
The DNA here is from genome assembly GCF_000737465.1 of Haliaeetus leucocephalus. Classification (NCBI taxonomy): domain Eukaryota; kingdom Metazoa; phylum Chordata; class Aves; order Accipitriformes; family Accipitridae; genus Haliaeetus; species Haliaeetus leucocephalus. The sequence continues at coordinate 3,096,225 of NW_010973034.1, read as the reverse complement.
TTCTACAGATTTTTTTTGTCCTTGGTGGTGGACAAAGGGGCAAGCAATAGGTAAGTTTCTGTTAACAATATTCACATGAGAAGAGAGAAAGAGAGAAAATGGAGAAACGTAAGATATACAGGACACTGAGAAGTTACGATTTGATATAAAAAGCTAAAAGAGCTGCACATTAGAAATAAAGATTCATCTTGAATAAGTTACAAAGGCATAAATAGCCCCATCTAATTTAGCATGCTGTTCAACCACATCATAGTTCATATTCAGTTTTTGAAAATTGTATTTGGTAACTAATTCATACTTTCCACATGAGGATTTGTTCTTCTAATTTTTTTCACAGAATCGAAGTCTAACAGCTCTCACCTCAAGACCTGTAAAAGCAATTTTTCTACTGAAACTGAAGGTGTTTACCACAGAGGTACACCTACCACTGTCTACAACTACAAAAGCCACAAGTGAGCATCACACCCTGCTTACTGAACCTCAGCTGAAACCACTCCATTAGCACATGCAGCTGGATTTATTTATTTTATTTCTTACACATACTAAACACACTGCATTTGGCAGTAGCCAATGCAAAAAGTCAACATCCTTGACAGATATCAGAAGAAAACAGACATATAAAAAGTGCTTAATTTGCAGAGGGAAATACAGTGCAATTTGCTTGATAGTCTCCGTTATATGTTGAATGAGCATTTGTTTTTTCTAAATGGATCATTGCCAGCATTGCTCATTTTATTATTGTCCTAGAAGCATGCTGAAAAAAACAAAACATAATCAATACAAAGATACATTAGCTAAATCTTTTTTGTGGCCTTGAATGTACATTATGTTTTCTCAGAAATGGCACTTTTTGAGCTCTATTGATATGCAAGGTGATTTCTGACAAAAAATATTCTTAGAAGCAGACAGCTGCGGCAAAAGTAGCAGGCAGCATAGTGTAAAGAATTGAATCTAAGGTTGGGGTGCAAACATGGCTGAGATCTGCTCCTTTTTCTGCCAAAAATATTTCATGCCACCTTCATTTTTTTTTCAGTTTCTCTGTTGGAAACCTGGGGATAAGAAACCTGGGGATTTGTTCCTGCAAATGTTCTAAGTACCGTGAAGATTTATTCCAATAGAGAAATTCTGAGGGTTTTCAGTAAATATACTATAATTCTTATCTGGCATAGTCAGTGAGTATGTATGCAAATAGAAAAGATCATTTAGCAGATTTAAAAATGTATGAATGTAATGTTAAGGGCAAGATTATGATAATAAAACTATTAATATGTGTGTTTAAAATCACTGATTTCAGAATGTTATAATTATCTCGTATATCTAAAGCATTTATATACACGTTCTTCTAGCACTATAGCCCTTTATGCTAGTGTGTATATTCTTGAAATAAAGATATTTGACAGTACTGTCATATAAGGTCCAACACGGTACACAGCAGATTCATCAATTTCCTGTTTCTTACCCTCTCTCTCCTACAGCATCCTAATCAACCTAATTAAAGCTTCGTTCATTTGAAACCTCAGATGACAATTTGTTTAACTCTATCCCACTGTGGTCTTTTTATAAAGAGAATTAAATTTGATCTTCTGACAGCAATTATTAAATGATCCCAACTGGCCCCAATTAAGACACATGGCTCACAGGCCTCAAAATCCAATAAAGTGCCAAGCCCTCTCTTTCACTTGTACATCTTCCTTTACCTTGCTTTATTTTCTTAAAGCCAATTAAGCTCATCTTATCAAGTGGAACTGAATGCTGTTGTGTAGACTAACTCAAGATACAATGCACCAATTTACTTTTACAGACATACTGAAGTAGGGACAACAGGCTCAAAATCATCCTTTTGAAACTCCTCCCTGATTCAATTCACCTAGCTTTAATGCCTTTCACTGTGCTGCACATGACCTACATATGCTTACTTTTAAAATACTGCCTACAACGAGCAGCGATTAGAGAAATATATTAAATATCTATGGTACAAGTTTTGCACTGCTTAAAATTCTCCTTATAGTAATGTATCTCTTCTTTAAGCATTTCCACTTGGTTATCATCTTTTCATTTCAGAAATTCAAAGAAATGTGACACTCGTGTAACTTCTGAGGTTAACCTTCTTTTACCTTTAGTTTCTGCTCTAATTTTTCCACACATGTTCAGTAGTATGCTGCGAAGAAATGTTCCCATGATTTCACGTAAAGGCAGGTAGCCCCAGGATTTGGAACTCATTGATTGTGTGGTACTCCAGGGAAATAGCTGAATTAAAACCAGCCTCATGAGACCGAAGTAGCTTCCATACACATCTGGCTCTTCTTATTCTAAACTCTAACACCTGCCTGGAAATTTAACCCCCATCTTTTCTCTGAAGAACAAATGGGACAGATTTATCTACTGCCATTTGGTTTAGGTCAAAGCTGAGCTGTGTGGTGTTCTGCTAAATTAATTGCAATGTAATTGATATTGTTTGACACAGTTTTTGAAAAGATGATGCTCCATCCATTTTATGACCAGACTGCTCTCTCTGTATTAAAATATGTAAGATTTCATATTTCTGCACATTCACCCTAAGTACAGCTTTGAGTAAAACCATATTAAAATACAGCACACATTTTCTATCTCAATATTTCTAATGAATTGCTGTACAAAATAAGATTATGTGCACAATTATCATCAGGAGAGTAAGTAACAAGAAAAAAAAGCTCAAAGCAATACTACTTCCATTGTGGTGAATGTTTTCTGTATTTCTTTAATTTACATACTGAAGAAATGTAAGCACAATATTCCTTAAACACAAAAAAGACAGAAAGACACTATATTTCAGTGCAACATTTTCTTTACTAGCAGGAAGATGTGCAAGTTTATGTAAAACATAATTAGACACATTTCCTGTCCAGCTGGGAAACATACTTTTCTTTGTAAAAATTTAAAAGATTAAAGTGATGCCAACCACTTCTCTAAAAGTAAAATAAATTTATTTTTAAAGAACTTGCAAATGCTACATTCAGGAATTAAGAAAATATTGACTTCAAAAGGCAGGCTACCATTTTACTCCCAGAAATGCTATATGACTCCAGTAAATTTGAACTGTAACATGCAATAAAAGTTGACAGAGAATTTCTAATAGCACATTTAAATTTCTGAAGATTAAAAAAGATTTCAGTATACTGTGCTGCAAATTATTTTTCATTGTATTCTAATAATCCCATACAAGATGTTAATTTTAGATCATTCTTTTGCTAAAAACAGCAAACCCTGTAACAGATTTAGTGCAAAGAGCTGAAAATATCCTGTGGAAAAAAATCTGTACAGAAATCAGATCAACCCAAATCCTGCCATTACTCAGCACTGCAGTGACGTGCAGATGTTTGTAGTGGTTTAAGGAGCCAGCGGGGGCTGGAAACTCTACATACTCAACTCCAACATGATTGCAATTGAACCTCATCAAAGTAAGAGCTCATAATTTGTCACAGAAAACAGCCAATTAACATATGTTAGAAAAAGGCTCCCATAAAGATAATATATGATTAAAGATCCAATGCAGCTGTCACAAATCAAAATTCTGCATTTTAAAGAGAACTATCAGTCTGGGTTTCTGAATGTTTACATCGATAATGGATACTATATTTTAAAAAAATACAGAAAAAAAGCGCCCCTAATTATAGTATTTCCTCCAGGTTTGGAGTTACAGCTTAGAGAGATCCGGCTACTACAGCACTATTTACTGTTCTGGCTGTTGTGCTGTAAATAGTTAAGACCCTTGCCAAAACACAACTGTTATTTTGTTTTAGTGCTATTTTAAAAGACAGACCTTCATTGTGAGTGAGGTGGCCTTCGTTGATGCACTTTGTTGTCAAGACATTACTCTGAAAACACAGCATGTCCTTATTGGTACAGAAAATACAGTCCTGTAAAACCGTGCGCTATAGCCCCAGGGCCAGCGCTGTGATTCCAGCTATTCAAATGCACGGCCGTGAGGAAAACTGCACTGCAGCCAGTTCCATTATTTTACATTTAGATTGGTGAAAATGAGATCTGAATGTAGCCTGCAACCATCCTTTAAATAAATACATTGATTAAAAATAGTTTTCACATATATATATATATAGCTATGCATGGAAAATAAAGCCTGTTGCTTTATTAACAAAGAACCCTGACTGTGATGCCCATTCTGAACAATAATCTTTACTCCTTATATTGTGCACAGCAGTGTTTTAATTACTGAAACATTGCATACCTAAGCAGCGATTTTTTACAAGCATTATGCATTTTTCTTCCTGCTGTCATTTAGGATCCTGTGTGTCAGTCAGTAAACACTACAGCGATTTGAATAGTACCTTGTTTGTATGTGTGTGCATATGTGAGTATGTGTGTCCTTGTCTTGACATCGTGTTGTAAAAGGAAGTGCTTCCTCCTTTCTAATTGAAAGACACCCAAGAAAAACAAAGTTTTGAAACTCAGTAGTCTGACTGGACACTAGTTGATGTATTCTTAAAAATGCTTTAACTCCTACTCAGTCACATATAATCTTATGTTGATGGATAAAAGCAGGGACAAATTTTTATCAAAGCTAACAGAGAATAATATAATAGAGACAGTAATCTCCAGAAGTGGAATGTGATGATTTTTAAGGGTCTTTTCTCCCTTTTAAAGTCCTTCAATGATTCAAAAATGCTGTTTCCACTAATGCTAGAGGCTGTAGTTTTTTGTCATCAGCACAAAGTTAATTCTCTTAAACCAGCACTTATTATATTGGTACTGAAGTATCTGTTGACTTTCAAGCTATGGTTTCAAAAGCCCTGAATAGGCACACACTCTTCAATATGCTAAAACTTAATATGCCAAGAGGTCAAAAGGAAAACTTAAGTGTTTAACGCTACTCACGTGTGTAGGACTGTCTCAAAAAATTCAAAAGCACTGAACATTTCTTACCATTTACATGGAGCAAAAATTCCTAAAGTTCTTTAATATTCTTCACTATGTTATATTAGGATAAATAATCATTATGAATCACTGTCCCTTTTAACAAAACACTGTGAATAATGTTAAAGTTATGCTGTCTTTTTTTTCCTCAGGAGTGTGTTCATTGATTCCCAAGCAATCAGTAACATTTTTGATTAAGATCTCAGAAATAGCTGAAAATCCCAAGGCTTCTCTACTATTGAAACTTCACATGTCTTTGATTGTCCCCAACTAATGACAGTAAACTATGCAGCCTCAAGCTAAAGAGATTAATTTCCATTTTGCAATGAATAGACAAAAAGACTGGACAAAATCCATTCTATATCAATTACATTGTTATGTCTATTAAAGAAAATACACTTTTGGCCCTAGAGACAGTTTGAGATGGCAATAATAAAATTCAAGGTGCTAAACAAGTAGTACTTAACAAATGATACAAAAAACAAGAGTCAGACAAGAACTGTATTTTTTTCTCATACTTTTTTTTAGAATAAAACTACATATTTTGGACAAGCCAGCTCAAAATTTAGTATTTACTCCTGGTAATAAATCTGCATTAAAAAACTGCTGCTAAACTTAACAGCAGAATAATTAAAAGCAAGTTCTTCATCATAAGGAAATACTGTGTCAGAGTGATTTCCTATTCTGTAAACCTAAATTTCCTCTCTTCATAGGTAAAATCAGATAATTTTACAATTAGATCATGCATAAATGACAAGTAAGTACCAGTCCACTGCTATTAAGCAAGATATTTTTGAAACATAATTATGAAATTGATCTGCTGTTTACTTATTATAATATTTCTAGGTAAGAAATCTCCAGCATTCTTTTTTTTATTTACTTCAAATTTAACAAATTATGCATGATGAGATACTTTAAAAATGTTCATCCTCCTATTTATCCATGTTGTGCTGCAAAAGTGAATACCATCTGAGTCAGCAATGGTTTCTACTAAATGGAAATGTTGACAGCATGTCATAACCTAATTCAAGATATTGCAGGGTTTTTTACAATTATTTTAAAAATCTGACTGTAGATCTTGGAAACAGAGTTCCTGAAAACAATATCCCACTTTCCGATTGTGCATATGGGAGTTAGTGGCAGTTTTTCTATTTACTTTAACAACAGTAGCACTGAGACTTCAGAAAAAAGTTGAGGATATTATATTAAATGTCTGAGACCACTCTAGTATCAAGGCTGCAGACTCTATATGGTCTTACCCACACATCTGTATGGCATTATCCAGTTTAAATAAAGGAAAAAATACGCTGATGCTTCTCAGTCTCTCTGATGAGTCCACTGGGTAGTTCTGGAGAGGAGAGATGAGTTACCACGAGGTGGAAGGGTCTCAATCCTCATAGGCTACAGCAATGCCATACAGTAACAAAGCATCATAAAAATGAAGCATAAAACTTCAAAGTAAATAATAATAATAATAATAATAGTAATAATAATAGAAGACTATGTCCCAGCCATGTTAATACAAAGGTTTTAGTCCTGTATGTTACCTAGGGATGACCACTGAGGAATAAAAGGCTCCGTTTTGCAATTTTGCATGAAACAACTATAGAATACATTGCATATGTTCAAGTATAAATTAGGAACTTTAAGAACAACTACAGCTTTTGCTGTTAAAATTTCTAAGTTACTGAAAACTTAAAGGGATACTTTCAAGTCATTTTAATCATCCAACATTTTCCCATACCAGCTCATGGATTTACTTTTCAACACCAGCAGCCTGAGACAAGAACAAACTGATTTATAGCCCATGTTAGAGGAACTTGCTGCTCAGTTGTCATTTTTTTCTTGGCTCCAGTAGATGGAAGCAAGTCTCTTGCTGCGTTTTAAGCTTAGTGTGGTTTTGGGGCTGTTTTTTAGGCCAAAATCTTTATTTTTATATTTATTTTGTTGTCTGTTGATCCTTTGATGTTAGATTCCCAGATAATTTGTTCCAGTTCCCAGAGCAGTTTCTTCAGATGAGAGACATGCGTTAGTAAGTCTGTAGCTCCTACTGAAACCTCTGGCAGGGATAAACAGAGCCTGTAGCAAATCCTCATGAGCTTGTTTCTGGAAACCCCATTGCTGCATGGTTCTGTAGAAATAACCACTGACAAGACACAGGCAAGAAATTGTCCATGGTATAGATTCAGGTGTGTACAGACTGATAGTTTTTAGTCTTACAGTACAACACCTTGTCTGATAAAAACCCATGGAAACATGACATCCTGCATTCTTTTGCTATTTTGGTTAAGCCAGTGCATCACTCGCTTCCCTTTACCAGTCAAAAAATGTGCTGACCGTGACATTAAGTGTCACACCCATGGCAGGCAAGTGTTAGAAAGATTTCAAGTACAGGGTTTTAGGACCACAGGCCACCCTGCCCAACCTGGCTTGTCTGATGAAAAGCAGAAGAGCAACAAGAGTAGAAAGTCTGACTACCTGGAGCAGACTCTAAGGGTTCCTTCAAAGTTAAGCAGGCTTTGCACCTGCCACAGACAAAGCATATTCCATATCAAGACAGATATGCACACAGGAGAGTAGGAATATTTGCCCCTGTTTCCTCAACCCGTAAGTCAGTGCCATGCTCTTCTGCCATATAAGAGGGTGAGATTAGATGTCCATCTTTTTAAAGACTTATCACCTTCTATTAAAGAGGTGTCAACCACTCTTAACCTGGATGGCATATGGTCACCCTGGTTAATGAAAGAGACACCTCCCTGAGTCGCTGCAGTCAAACTAGCGTGTGCTGTGATCCTGTTGATTCTCAGAAGCTAATCAGGGTCAAGCTGGGTCAGATTTATGTACTGCAAATTCTTTAGGACAGGGACAGTCTCTTCCTATAAGCTTCTATGGTGCAAAAAAGAACAGGTAAAATAATGGGTCTTGAGTCATATACCTGTAACATCAGGATAGTACTGAATTCTTTTACATATTTAACTCTAGTTAACAAAAGACCTCCAACTACGTGCAGGTAATACATGAAGTTAAAAAGATTTCAACTAATGGTGTTTTGAAGGCACTATGTTAACAGAAAAGAGTTTGTTACAAATGAATTGCAAACCCAAGATTCTGATCACTGAGAACATTAAAGATTTCATGATAATCTTTACAGAATGAATTATGTCTAATGTCCTGCCAAATTCCATCTTGGATCATTATTCTGCCCATATAAATGCTAATGCTGTTGCAGAAGGTATTCTTTGGTTTTTTGGTTTAGACAGATTTGGTGATGTTTTGTCTTGTTAGAAGTGTTAGCATTTCACCGTGGCTCTGCTTTCAGTGTCAGGTGAACTAATCACGTTCCTTGCTTATATTTTGCCTGCAACTGGTTGTACGGAGGCCTATTTCATACTATACAATTAGAAAGCTTTTTTATTAACAGGAATTTCATCATGTCTGAAGTGAGCAAAGTCTTTCTCTCTTAGCAGCTTTTCCAGAAAAGTAACACAGAAAGAAAAATGCTTAGAAGAACGTCCTTTCAAATTAATGAAGATTAATGAAGACCTGAACATCTTGCATCCAAAAACTCCTTATGAATTTAATATATACATTTCCTCTTCTCTGATATAATTGATGGCAACACGGAGTTTTTGGAAATACCATCTTATGAATGACTATAACAATGCTGTTAAAGAAAACAATGTACTAAACCTAAAGGAATGATAATACTTAATTCTTGAGTGTTGTCTGAATAAACCTAAACTAAATGAAAATCTTTCCTTAACAATCATATGGTTTATGGGGACACAACTAATAGATCAGAGAAATAACAGCTTCATATCACTCAGGGCAGCTCTCCTCATCACAACAGCAGAAACACACATTCCTGTAAAAGTTGTAATAGCCTGTATTTTTCCTGCATTAGTTTGCACACAGAGTGATAGAGATCAAACTGGTGGGCATAATTCAGTCTTAAACAGGCGAAGGGGTAAATCATGACACAGTCCCTGCGATGTGGAGATCCTTCTTCATGTAATTTAAAAAAAATTATTACTATTATTTTTAAATAAGGTCAACTTTTCCTTTTTGGAAACTGGTTTTAGTACTCACTGTTTTCAATAACCCATTTCTAACTGGTCTACTGTTGTCACAGAAAACAAGTATCTTAAGAAAAATTGTATCAGTGGTGGTATTTTCAACCAGATCTGTGGGAAATTTTATAGACTTTTTGTGCAGTAGCCTGTTTTTTTGATTTAATTTTTGGTAGGGTTATGGCAGTGATTAATCATGGCAAACATACCACTTATTTCTTAACAAATTGATGCCCCAATTTCATATTAACCTGGAGATGTCCAATCTCAGTATTTGGTAGAAAATGGTTAGAATGGCCAATTTCCAGTGGCAGAAAGGTAAGGGGCGAGGGGGGATTGATTGTGTGACTAGTAAATTGGATCACCGACATCTACCAAGAGATGCAATTTTTTATGAGAATACCAGATCTACTGCTCAGAAACAGGGAGTAACAGTCTCCAGGAAAACAGATTCATAGTAATATAAGAATGCATTAACAAGAACCACACACAGAGAACGTGAAAGTCTACTCTACACTGCTGACTTGGCATCATGCAAAAGTCAGAACATAAAGTTCTCCACACAGAAAATACTATGTAAGAAGAGAGGAACAAGACTCTTTCTCCTCAAATATGTTTACAGTTTAACCCAGTCAGAGATGGAGTTTTATGTATTGTATATAAATTTATTTATACTAGCTGGTTATTAAGTTTTATAGGTGAAATCCAAATTCTCTCTACTCTTTTGAGATGGAGAGGCAAAAGATGTCTGCTAAGTAGGAAACTATTATCAATTTTTCCTACAAGAACTTCTTAGAGCAGAAGTTTTCACGTTGTGATAAATCAGAAATCAGTGATCCACAGAAATGTTGCTAACTACCATGAGACAGATATACTATAATGTGCTATAATATGATAGAGTTGGAGGCACTTTTATTATTTATACTAATAGATAGTGTTTCCTAACACTATTCTGTGACATACAGTATAGCTATTGTTGATGTAGAGATTTTATTCTCTTGCCAGTGATGGAGGATGAGGTGATTTGGGTGTTGTCCATTTGATTAAATATGTTGAGAAATTCCTATTTCTGAAAACTTAATTGCCTAAAAATTCTATCATTTGAAAATTAAAGAAGGAATTTTTTTCTACACATGCATAGCTTCTTACTATAGTTAGGCAAACTTCTATGGCTATTAAATTTGCTTGCCTGCTCTCCTGGAATAATGCATGGAATAATGCCTGTTAGCCTTGTTGATTTGAATACTAACATAAAAAGAAAAAAACAAAACCAGAAAAGAATTATTTGTTCCTTTGTATTATGTATCACATTAAGGCAACCTACTCGAGGGAACACATTGACACAGGAATGGACAGAAAACATTAGAAACTGAGTCTAGATAAGGCAGAATAATAGCCATCAGCAACTCTGAACACTTCCTTAAATTCTGAATAGGCAATGCTTTACCCTAAAGTCAGGCTTAAGAAGGCAGTATCTGCAATGTATCAAACAACTCTGAACAAATCTGATAAAAAGTCAGATACTTACTTTGTGTTTAAATGTCTGCCACAAATACAGACGACACCACCAGCTTTGGGTGTGGTCAAAGTCTGCCTGGAATTGTACTAAAAGGGTAGAAGGACTTCAAAAATTCCATGGGTTAGAATTGTAAATCAGCAGTCCTGGGGCATACATGTTAGTCAGAAACAGTAACTTTCAATAGGTACAGACATTGAGATTAGTTGAGACTAATCTGAGGAAAAATTATAGCATATTCACCAATTTAGTTTCTAATGAACCATATTAAAAAAAGAAAAACCTTGAAATTTTAAGGCAGACTGCATTTTAGTGTATTGCTTTTCTCTGCCTGACTCAATTCAACTGTTTTTCAAATGCATTAAAAAAACCCCAACCAGCTAAACAAGATAAAGGTGGTGCTGCAGCGCAAGCTTGAATTTCTTAGCATTCTGTTTACACCGGTTCCAAGGGCAAATCCTCTTTCCAAGGCTGAGACTCAGTCCACTTTTGCCAAATACCAACACTGACGTGAAGTAGATTGTTTAATGTTTGCTACTGGCAATAAGATACTGGCCTGAAATTATAGCCTATAATTAAACAAATTAATCTTACATTTTCCAAGGTACAGATGGCAAGATTCACTCATACAAAATCATTTATCATTAAATTTAGGAAGGACATTTTAGATTCCAGTTTGCTGTTAATTCTGCATGGAAGAATACAGTGATATATTTACTTATATTTTTATGGGGTTTTCCCCCCAAATTTTGGCCATATTTCAACTGAAATGCCTAGACCTTTCTACCTGACAGGGTAAAAATCATTGTGGAATATAGTAAGACCCAAAATTAAGTGTAAACAGGCTGTAATTTGGGCCTACTCTCACTGAAAGTAAAGCACCTTGTGAAAAATAGGATACAATATACTCAGTACGTTAAGATCATTAGCAAGTAATTACATATTTTTAATCAATATCTATTGTGAGATTGATTTTTTTATAAGCATTATAAACATGAATCCTTTGTGAACTACAGAATGATTATTAACACAAACTGCCACATTGTTTTTTACTAACTGCATGACTTTATGTTTTCCTGCAGAAAACGGGCCTTCTGCTGTGGTTGTGGGGTTTGTATCTGCATAGTAGGATTACATGCCATGCACATTATGAAACCAAGAAGCGTGAAGGGTAAATATGTGTATTGCGTGGAAATGGTGGCTCATCTCAGCAATGCTGTGCACCTGTTGCGGTGTGCTGTGACTCCTTTTGATTCTTCCCTGTTCACGGAATAATGATCAGTAATGATAAGTAATTTAGTTCTACATTCTTCTTCTCTTCTGCCAGCTAGACAATAATGAAAAATTCCTAGTTTGCGTTTTAGGAATGACTATGTATTCCCTATAGCTGAAAATCTGGTAATGCTGTAGTATAACATTTTGCCCTTGCTGTCTTCAGTAAATCTAAAATGATTCTTAAAGATTTGCTGTAGCACAGCCCTTCAGAAAATACATTCTACAACTTCAGTTAATTTTTAATCTCTTGCTGCTTATCAATGATTCGATCTGAGATTATGAAGCAGGTTCTCTTCATTGTACTATAGCCTAATGTCTCTGTTCAGACTTTTTGCATCCCTGCATATGTATCTTATTTCCCTTTTCCCATCCATAAAACATCAACGCATTAGTTACATAAAATGGAAGAGAAAAGGAAAACACTTTGAAAATTTGTAATAATGTTCACCTTTTGCATATGTTTTAAGGAAAACTGCAGTTTAAATGAATGTTATATGTAAAATCCTGAAGAGATGAAGCTTCCAATAGAACCTAACACACAGAAATTTAAGTAACAGAAGAGCTCTGATTTTTTCAGTCATCTGACTTATCTAGTGTCCTCCATCTTAGTATCTGAATTCATGGTAATGTCCATGGCATCTCTCCTTTTATGTCTACACTGCCTGTCTGCAGTAGTGCATCTCCTTTGATGATGGGGAAAAGTTCATCATTTTAGTTCTTCTTATGCCAGTAGATTAACAGTATGTCCCCACTGCCACCTTGTCCATTCTAATGTAATATTCCACCTTTAGGTCACTAAACAACACCATCTGAACTTGTCAAAACTGACAGAAAAAGACTCCAGAAGTAACCTTCACTTAGGCACTCCATCAGGTCCCAGGGTACTACAAAAAGGACTGAGATCAAACGAGAAACAGAGAATTGAAGGTCCTGGGCAGCAGCTTGTTTAAATACATTTGTTCAAGATAAGAAGGAAAAAGAAAATACGCATTCCTTTGTTAAAGGGAAAGCTTTTTTGTGTCTAAGATATTAGAGAAATTGTTCAAGAACAGTTCATCCTCACACAAAGATTACTTGTGCAATGCTGCCAAGGTGAGAGTCAGCCTGGGTTATCAGCTGTGGACTGGTAAGCGCCACACAAGCAAGCTAAGCTGCCTTGATTGCCTTTTCTGCACTCCATAACAGCCAGTTTCTAATTGCATGCTGAGAAACAGGTAAGTGAATAACAGTTTCCCTCAATTTAGAGATAAATGTTGCATTCTGACACATTTCTTCTTTAGTTGTATAAATTCAGACATATGTAGGGCATAAATCCCTGAGGAACAGTGTCCTAAGTATCCAATCAAGGGGGAAAAATCATATAAAATATTATCATTCTTTAAGGATAATTTTGAGTGAGCTCATTGTGAGTATTTTTCTAGTACATAGTTGTAACCAGCATTGAAGCACATTATCTATTATTTAATGTAGCAATTTTATGCTTTTGATTTACAACAGTGTTTTGGGAAAACAGTCTGGAACAGAGGGATGTATTATTTAGCAATGATCTGTAAAATGTGCTGCATATCTGTACCTGTAATTGATCACTATTCTTACTGTGAGGTATAGCATGACTAAGAACGAGTAGTATGTTCATATTGGTTATTCAATCCCTGAACTGTAACAGAGCTATTTCTGTACTTTGAATAAAAATAGATTAACACATCTCTTTTACAGTTTTGTATCCAGGGAGAATAAATCATAAAGCAAAAGAGTGCATGGTATTCCACGATGCCACAATAAAATTTGCTCATAGGAACCAGTGCTATTAAAAACACCACATTCTGCTGGGATTGTGGTTCAAGGCCTAATGATTAAGAGTAAGTTACCCTGAAGACTATCCAGTAATGAGGATTTGTAAATTCCCAGCTTAATAATATGCAATACTTTTGGACTGTTTCATGAATTATTTGGGCTTAAAAATTCCTCTGTATTCTCACTGACTGTAATCCATCAGAAGACTACTAAAAATAACAAGATGAAAAAACATGTTAAAAAAACATCTATTTAGCTGACCTAGCAAAACAAGGAGTTTGCAATGAAGTTAAATTTAGAAAGACCTAAATATAATGAAGTTAGCTTCAGGTATGCATGTCAACTTCCTCCATTTCCTCTGTTTTGCGGAAGTAACTAATTTGTAAAATTTCATTTAAGAAAAAAAACCCACCAACAACCTTTTTTTTTTCCCCTTAAAACTAGCTTTCACTGTAATAATACATATAGTCTAGAACAGTCTAGAAAATGTTCTGAATTCTGATCATTTCAATCAGACTGTTTAAGTAACTTGCATCCATGGAATACTTTAAAATTAAAAGGATTTAAAAAAATTGAAAAGCACATCATCACACCAACCAAGGCTTAATGGGGTGGCATTTTACTTGATGAAAATAATTGTGACATCAGTACAACATCCAAAAATAGTAAACTTGAACAAATGTGTAAGTCTTTGCAGTACTATGGCTTGTAGCCTCAAACCCACAAGCATGAATGTATATGCCTAACTTGAAACACTTGAATAGTTCACTGCAAGCTGCAGAACTGTTCATGTACCTAAATTAAGTACATATGTAACAGTTAACATGAATGAAATCACAGACTTTGTTACTGCACCCCAATGAGTGAAGCAAGCCAATGAGAATCTGAAATCAATGAGTACATGAGTGATGTGAAAGCAAATTCTCGATGTTGTTCATAAACCTTTGGTGCATAAAAGTTGCAAGCACCTAAATATGGGCACTGTATTCAGCTGAAAGGTGGTACTACGAGTGCATGGAACAGTATTTAGAGCAATTTCGTAAAGAGTGCCCCAGCTGATTCCACAACTGAATTCAGGTGTGAAAAATTAATTATTAGACTGAAAATGCAGGTATGGCGCTGAAGAAAAAAGCCTTATGTATTGCACAAAGTACTTTATGAATGCCCACAAGTGTAGGATCCATATGACCTCACTGAAGCCATCAACATTTGGCATCTAGTCTAAGCTTCTTCAAACATAGGCTTCCTTTACCATCAATGGAGAAAATTAGGCACCATATAAACATAGCTGTAGACATCTCACCATAATTACAGGGACTATAATAGAAGTAGCAAGACAAACAGCAAGAAAAGCAAACAAAGAGGAGGATTCCTTTCCATCTGAAGCTTTGTACAGCTGAAGCCTAGTGACTTAGATTGCACAATGGGAACAAGAAAGGAATAATTCCTTGTAAGGAAGAGGAATAAAGATTCAAACACAATTTTTTTCAATATATTAAAAGTAATAATGGCCCATGTGCCCTATTTAGTAAGCAATTATATTGACATACTGTGTGTGTTAACATAGAAAAGCTTCTACCCTATAATGCAACATGAAACTCATCATTAAGAAGTCACTATCAACAACTACACCACTAACATGCTTAGGTTACTCTGCAAATAAGGAAACAAGAAAATTTGAAATAACAACTCCAACAAGAATTATTGAGAGCAACCATAATAAATATGGTCTTAATAGGAATTATGCTGAAAAATAATAGTGGAGAAAAAAAAAGTGGCCAAAAATGTAAATTTAATTTTAACGTTTTCTGATAAGGATATATGGTTCAAGACAGATTTCCTGGAGGAGTTCCTTAACTGAAGGCCTATCACAGCAAAGGACATAACTTGCCAACCTAAGATGTGATGCCGAGATTCCTAAAATGTGCTATGGGGGTGGTGATATCTGTCAAGATGATATTTGTGGAGGAGTTCTTGAAAATAGCCAGGATCTAAACCATTAAGGATTTCAAAACTAAGAGAGCAAACTTTAAAATCAAACATCTACTTCATAGCAGACAAAGTAAATGAGTTAAGGTACCAGGGGGATGATCATATTTGCTCAAGACAGGATGGGAGTGTGTCAGTGCATTCTGAACAGGCTGCAAGTGACAGAGCTGAGCTGCTGGAAGCCTTTCTAGGAGGGAATTACAATAATCCTCTCCATCAAGAGGGCATGTGCTGCTGCTATGAGGTCATCACAGGATAAATAAGGGCACTGTCTGCATCAAGCACACCACTAAAAAGACATTTTCAATCTCATTCAGTGCAGAAATCCCCACAGAGGAGAGGGGAATGAACTGGACATCAGAATTTTTACTACAATTTCCTACTGCACTGAAATCCCCCAAATCAGTCTGTAGTGACATATAAAAAGAGAGAGCAGTCTCCTAAAGATAACAAACACACACTGGTAAGATTTGTACTTTTGCTGTGGCTGAGGCAGAGGTAGCTGGCAATCCTGCCTGTGTGAAAACAGAGCTACACTTGTGGAATCCCTGGAGTGAGAGGCACAGCTCCTTATCGCTCAAACTGGGATGAAATCTTTGATATTTAGCATTCCTACAATACCCACCACAAGCACACACTTCATGACATGATTCTGGTGTCTGCCAAACTAATCCTGAACTTCAGCACTGCTTTAAAGAACCATTAAATATTTTTATCATTAATCTGATAGTCTGCACAACAAAATAGTTGGCTAATGCAGGCGTGAGGCTTAGCATTTGGAATATAAAGTACCTGGTTTCCCCACACTTGTGCAAACTAAGATTTCCTTGCATTTGTGCATGTTGAATTGGCCTATAAACTGAAAAATGTATTGTAAGTAATAGCATACAAACCCTCCTTATTTTCTTAAATCATGAAGATATTAAATATGTATATAGTTAAAATGTCAGGGGTTTTTGGTTCATCAAATTGAATTAAGGCAATAAAGCATCATTACATACATTTTCTAATATAATTATGCAACAGTTACATCTTGAAAGCATATCAAATTATTCACATTATCTGTGAATTAAAGTATGCAAAATTAAGCACTTATCAGCCCCCAATGAACAATAAATTACTTTCTTAAAAGAGAAATCTTATGTGATGTCTACAGTATAGGAAACTTCTAGTAGCATGATTATTAAAATTAACAGCTTGTACCCCTGCAGCCTGACCGAGTTTGAAAGAAAGTTCAGAATGTAGTGGGGGAATTAGCTGATGAACTTCTGTCAACTATAGCAGTAGCCTTCATGAATAATTCAATATATGCCCCATCCCCTCTATGTCTCAACAGACTAACAGCTGCAGCTCTCAAATGACAAGTGTTATTTTTTCAGAAGCTTCCGAAAATAGTATACTGATTATAAAATAATGTATATAATAAAATAAAGTTTTCCCTCCCCACTTTTCACTTCTGACTTACAGTAACTACTGAAGTTTTACAGCGAAAGGAGGAACTTTCGAATGAACTTTTTTGAGTTATGCAGCAGGTTTACAGAAGCAGTTGGGAAAATAACTCAGGTCCTCTACTAAAGATTTGGTCCTTTACCTTAACACAGCCATGAAATTCACTCAGATTACTGTGTCCCCAAAACCTCATTCAGAGTAGCTTTGTACATGAAACCTACAAAATTACACTTTCATAATACGGATCTTTATCGTGGCTTCATGCTAACAGGAAGAAACTTTCTGATCTGAGGTTTTTGTATCAAATCTTTTCTGTAATGTTCTCTACTACATAGTGAAAATTTGGCACTTCAGGATGTCAGGAAATTGACTGAACATGTTTGGTGAATATTCTGATGTGGAACAGAGTTTCTCTTGAGCTAACAAGACTTCAGTAAAAGGGGAGAGAAGCTTAAAGAGATAGTAACACAAGTTTCCTTGGTGACAGTGCAACTTCCTTCACCATCAGCCCAATTTAGCAGGAGAAACGGCTTTCATAGGTGTCTTCTCGCACTCCAACAATTCAGAATAGAAACTGTACAAACTTGCTTACATTTTTTTTAATTAAGCAAGGTAGGCAAAGAAACCCAAACTAGGCAAACTCTATCACTCAGAAAAAGACCTTGCACTGTCACCAGGCCTTACTGCTTAAAGGAAGGAATGTCTCAGATAAGTTTGTTTAAACAATTTGAGTATTTTTCAGTTTTGTGAAAAGATTTTTCAGTGGCATTATGTAACAGTGGGTATTTAGGGAAGGAAAACATTAGCTTAATGTAATGCTGAAATAGCTACACACGTAGCTGTTTCCTGATTTACTGAGAAGCTACTGTGCGCAGCACTTCTGACTGAAAGCAGTAGTGGACAAAATCTTTTTGATGATACAGACTGAAAGATCAGGTTGCTGCTTTGCATTTTTTTTTTAAATATAAATATATAATCTTTTTGTCCATGAGCCAGCTTCTGTTTATAGGAAGTGTGATCTATGCACAGGAGAAGAAAAACTCCTTGCCTAGCAAGCCCTATATGGATATATGCCATAAAAATTAAGCAAATATTGAAGATTTGAAGGTCATCTTGTTGCCAACAGATAATCTGAAAGATTTCTAAGACATCGGCTTTACCTTCTTGTAATGAACTCTTTCTCTTCTCAGCTCCAGAAACACCCTGGCTCCTCTTGTTGAACATAATGGCAAGATCCTTCAGCGCTTGAGTTGCCCAGTGGGTCTGATCTAGGCATGACTTTAATTGGGATGCAAATTATTTAACTGACCATTGAGTAAGAGCTTTCTTGTGCTTAATTTTTTTCAGAATTGGAATTCTATCTCCTACCGCTGCCTTGTCATAGAAACATAGAGATTGATACGATGGATTGCAATTTATATTGCTCATTCTAATACAAAATACTGAAGAGAGAGGTTTCATTTTATCCCATCAAATGGATGTTTTCTATACAGTAGGAGTCTGCACAAGCAGAGAGCTACAACACACATCATATTTTCAGCTGCTTACTTCCATATTTTAACAGTTAAGTTTTCAAACAAAGATAGAATTGTAAGACTTTGGAAACAACAAAGCTATCTGGCTGTTCTTATTTTCACATTTTTTAGCTAACAGAAATAAAAAATTGGAACAGTTATTGAGATACTGTATTTGAAAGCTTAATAACACTGTCAATTAAAAAAAAAAAAAGTTAAGATGGTATTAGATAGCTTTGTCAATTGAGCTGTTTCCAAGATAACTTGAAAGTGCTACTACCAAAGGGCTGCTTCAGCCTCAGCCATCTTAATACATTTAACATGGTTAATTTTTCTGAATATTATGAAAAGTACATAAAAAAATACAATATCTTTCTTCAAAATAATAAATTCATAATTAAAGCACTGTCTGTATTTTTGCAAAGCACAAATTGTAATAGAAATGGAAAGCCATAACGGAATTGACCAGGGAATTGGTTACTGACAGTTTGTTTGTTGAATATAGTAATTGGATTCAAAATGAATCATTTGTAAGGTATCTCCTGCACTGTATAAATACATGCAACTTCTACTTATGAGATTTATGCAGGTAGAGCATGACTGCATACTACAGCCAAACCTGTATGCTGTTTAAGAGTCAGTGGTCAACCCTGACTCTGACCAGACAGTCCCCTTCTCTCTTAGATTATGGATAAGTATAATTTCTTCTTGAGTAATGTGTTGGTCTCGCATCCTGGGGCAAACAGATAAAAAAAGGGTAAGTGTATTTTTAAAAAGAAAAAATTCCCAAACAAACAGTGCTTTCACTAGGGGCAGTACTAGCCCATGAAATCCAAGTTATCATTACTGGTGAAAAGCCCTGCTCCATGAATAATACATTTTTGGGGCCAGCTCACATCACAAAAATAGGTTGTCTCTGCTCATGAAAGGTCCCCATCTAGGCTGATACAAGGAAAAAATCTGCTTCATACCACTACGGATGGTGGTTTCCCCGTTGGAAACATGCTACTGGCAAAGCACTGGAAAGTATTTTCAAGTGAAAAAGCCTGTACTGTTCCACCTTGTGAACAGCAAGAAAATGTAATTTTTTAGTATTGATTTTACCTTAATTTTCCAGTGTATAATCATACATCAAACTAATACCTTTCATGATAATTTCCAGTTCTTTAAGTTACTGTTAACAGTGTTAGAAAGCATAAAATGCAAACATATACAGGACTTACTGACCTATTCTATGTATTTGTTTATCTGAAGATACACAGGTATCTTCATACTATCACTTAAGTAACTATCAATATTTATTCCTGAATCATTACTGGGAGACTGAAAATACTAGTCTCTATTCAACAGAGATGAGAGTAAGGGGAATACAAAGCTAAGTGCCCTACTCTTGTGTAAACTAAACCCAGCAGCGTCTATGGAAAAGCAGCTCCCAGCCTATTGTGTTTCTGCTAATCATTTGGTCAGCTTTCCTTATGGATTTGTTTCAGATGGAAGTTATCAGCTATGTATAAAATGAAAAAAAGAACAAAACATCTCGACTTTATATCTTCTCACTTGTGATATATCTACAGCTAAGATCAGCACTGATGTCTGAAACAGACTCTGAAACCGATAAATGTATGGAATACAGTTCTATATAATAAGTCTCCAGCTTTGGAATTTATCATCTGATCTGTCCAATCTGGATGTGTATAAATTTCATCTTTTTTACCATATCAGGTTCCAAGTAGGATCGTGAAGTACCAGGCAAACAGATTTGAGATTTTGTGCTTAGCATTTGGATCTAAGAGCAATATATCGCTATGCTGAACTGCAGTTCAGTTTGTAGGTTGTTTTTTTACAAGGGGACTATAATTAGTATGCTTAATTTTTAAAGAAAGTGCATTAAAAAAAAAATCAAGATAAATACAGGTTGACATAAAGAGCTGTTACATTCCATAGTCTTTCATTTGGTCTTTGCCTTCTTTCGTGACACTTTGTAGGAGTCTCAATTCTCATGACATGTATCAGTATGTAAAATCTACCCTTTTAGAAATGCATTAAATTATCCCATTCACTTCTTGGTGCCCAACTTACTAAGAGGTGTGGTCGTCCTGTTGTAATCTTGGTCTTAAAAGTGTAATAGCTAAGTGGTAACAATATTTCTGGAGTTGAACTGAGCCCAGCAATGAAGGCAGCGAGGTAGCAAAAGAAATCATCTGAGGACCCGATTTCCTCTTAGCCTTCTTTTTACATTATGTGTGATAACTGATACACTAAAAATATTTGTCTCTTAGAGATACACATATTAATGATTCCCATCCAAAAATAATTTTAGGACTAATTAAAGAAGTCAGTATTATTTGCAGAAATCCTGGAAAGATCTAGCTTGTAGCAAAAAATAATATTAAAAATATAGTAATGGGAACTAGGGGTTACAGTCATCTTCTAATCCAACCTGTCTATAAAACCAAGAACAAGTTATGTTTGGGATGCTTATACAAACAAATATAAAAGTACATACAAAAAGCCACTAAAAAATATTCTATTTCTAACCCATAATATAGAAGGACTGTAAGTCTAGAACAACAAGAGAAAGACTTTCATTTTATATAGTAACTGTATATATGTGAATAAAGAGCACCACGTGTTTATGGACTGATTATTTTTATGAGGTCTAACTGTGAAGAGACATTTTGACAGTTTTATTTACAGTGTAAGGCATACCCAGAAGCATGCAAGCATAGTTTGAAAACCATATATATTTGTATATAAAGCACACAGATATATATATATATGTACATATGTATAAATATATGTACATGATCATAGGAAGTGATTTTACAGAAAAACCACAAGCCTAGCTAACATGGCAGTCTACCACTGTAGCGTATGTCTAGATAGCCTTTTTAAAATATATATCCTATCAATAACATAAAATCTGCAATTATGTGAGGTACAAAAATATGAATTCAGAGTTTTAAGTATATAAAGGCACTCCCCAAAATGAAACAGTGTTTAAAAATACATCCTAAAAATACAGATCAAATTTCTTTAAATATATTTAATTTATGTTAATGTATATATGCAGCCAAGTCACTAAGCTAATTAAAGTACTTTTTGATTTGGGGAATTAGTGGAGATTTCTACTGTTGAAGATTCTTTTTTTTAGCTATAGATAAAAAAGAACCCAGAGACATCAATCCCTCTGAACAAAGTACAATTCAAAGATAGACGTTAGATCATTAAGGATGAAAATAATAGGATTACAGGCAACATCAGCTTGTAAAACAAATTCTGTTCTTTAATAAACATCTAGTATGCTCATACATATTTAATGTTAACAGTTTTTTAACGGCTTAGGTTGTAACCTTAGTAGCCCAGTGTGGAATTTGCTATTGTCATCCCTGTCCTCATTGGGACAGAGGTAGAAAGCAGCGAAGAAGTAACTCAAAGTTACATTTACCAAGTTTGAGCTGCTGATTAATTTTCCTCTGGCAAAGAGGTAATGGGAACACCCCATCACCTCATAAACGGTATTATGCTGGTTAGACACCTTCCATAAAATTTAATTAACACACCAACTCTTCCTACTGAACACTGAGAGGAACTGCAAGACATTGTTAATAGTAAAACTAGCTGCATTTCTTATCCTTCTACCTTCTTTGTTTACCCTGTTTGTTCATACTGTTAATGCCTTGAGGTAGAGGCCGTCTGTTAATATCTCTTTGCACAGCAGAGGCCCCAATCTCTGTTAGGACCTCTAGCTGTTACCACAACACAACAGTAAGTGGTAACGTTAAGGTTTAAAGTTTTTTTTCTGTAGGCAACAAAGTCCAAACCAGTCAAGTTTCATTTTGCTATTTCTATCTACTCAACCTCTTACCGGTCAAGTACTTTGTACTAGAAGGAACACATACCCCGTTACACAATATCCTTTTGTATGCTTCATATGCATGCAGGATGCTCAAGACTCCACATTTTTGCATGGTCAACAATATTTAAAAATTGGAATATAAAATTTAAAAGAAATACCGTAATATTTTCTCAAAAAGAGTTGGGAATATTAAACTTGTACCAGAATGGCCAGGATAACTACCACTACTTGAAACTGAGGTCTGCCAACGTACTGTGATGATTTCCTATACATTGGCAAATCTGTATTTTACAAACTAGGAATTAAAAAGAAAGCTAAGATGTTAAACAAATACCCTGTTTAACCCGATGCAGAATAGCCTGGATAAAACCCTATGACTGAACAATATAATAAAAAAATAAAAAGAACGAATTTATTCTCAGTTACTTTTTAGAAAAGAGAATCCTGTGTAAGTGACTACAGCAGCATGTTCTGTCACATTCTTTCCATAAACTGAGCCCTGTCAGTGACAGCAAAACAGATTGTGTGCATCTGCTGGGAATGAGCCAGATGACAGTGGAAGAAACACACATGGATACCTTGGCACAACAACTAAAGAAGAAGAAGAAAAATGGACAGAAAGAAGCAGAAAGTTCTAAACTTTAATTAAAATGGCTCTCTAACAAAAGTGAAGTTATCTAAAAGTCTGTTGCAGACTGTATGCTTTGCTTTAGACTGTAACTTTCCAAAAGCAACTACATATTTATAGTCTACATTGTCTTGTTTACTCCCTATGGTACTCATATGGCCACCATTCCCACGGTGTCTGGGTCCCACAGAATTTGCCTCAGGGAAATACCAAACTCATTCTACAGACAGGGAATTGATGCACCAACAAAGCGAAATCCTCACAGACGTCCAAAATAGGTCCTGGAAGACAGAGTTAAATCCACACTGCCCAAAGCCAGGCTGCCATCCTAAACACTAGAATATTCTCCCTGTGCTTAGCTCTGCTTTCAGACAAAAATACTGTTATACCTAAAATTGACATTAAACACATAACCTCCTAGTACTCTAGCATTACAGAACTAGTGAGCCTGACAAGTTAAATTAGCGTGAATGGTGACTGAACCAGCTTTGCTGTTGCTGCTTGTATCCTCTCAAGTTTTACTGTTGAATATATGGATTTACAGCCCAAGATGGCTCTAAAACTGCTTCAGTACAGAACTGCTACCACAAATAGCGGTAGCTGTGTATTCTCATATAAAAGGAGAACCTGATCTTCACTAATAGTTAAAAAGCTCTCCCAGATAGTGACTCATCATGGCAGCAGAACTGCATGGTTATGCTCAGGAATGGATTCAGAATTTCTGCTGAGTCTCTAAAAAAAAATATCTTTTATTTCAAGTGTAAAGTAACTTACATTATTTCCCTTTTGGTTAATCACTTGGAGATAGAGCAAATAGACATGGAAGCACTTTTTTTTTTTTTTTAAGAAAATAGTATTTCCATTACAAGGACATACAAACTCTTCTGAATTTTGCTCTGATGTTTTACACACTGTTTTGCTGTATATATCACGAATAAGATGTGACTGCCAGCTGAGTAAAGATTAGTATAGCACCTGATGGTCCGAACAGCTCAAGTAATCTATTTAGATCATCTGGATGCCTTGTGAGGCCAGTGGTCTCAGCCTGTTATGTATTCCATATGCAGTGACTATCCAATATTCTGATGGTACTTCAGAATCACATTAGTAAAATGGAATGACTTGATATTTATAAAACTCATATATATCATTACATAGTACAATAAACATCCAGCAGACAGAAGCTGACATATACTCGCCTAGTCTGAGAAAAGCTCTAGAACAGCGTATAATGCACCTTCATGTTCCATCTCATTTCAGGATGTGTGAATGGCAGCCGCACATGTACAGACTTTAACCTCCAAGAGGGACTTTGAAAACTGCTTAAGTCTGCTTATAATGTTCTTGATCAAAGAAGTGGTAGATCTCTACATATTCTTCCCAGTGTGGTCCGGAAGAGAAGATAAGGAGATCTTCTTTTGAAATGTTCTATTCAAATGGTACCTTTGTTTCTAAAGAGTCTGGAAAAAGAGTCAGAGTGGAACTGAGAAAAAGAGGTGGATGTTAATTAACAGCATGAATGATAATTCAGTATATAAAGCAGTTTTTAGTAGGTCATCAAGTCAGTGGAGTTATGCTAGAATACACGAGCAAAGGACATAGTTTCATATATTCACTTACATCTGAAATACTGTTGAATAAATATATTAATATCTGTGGATGTAAGTTCTCTTTGTGAAATCAGAATTTCCCAATTATAGTCGAAAGAAAAGAAAAAAGCAGCACATATTTACAACTTACAAGCTGTTTCAAGTTCTTGGATAAATACTAGTCAAGACTGAATATCGGCACAACTTTTTAACCAGAGTTGTTATTCTTCTTCATTAATTCAAGCATAATAATGTGGTCAGGAAGTCAGGTTTGGATTCACACCCACATATTCAACAGGCACATTAACTGTACAAGAAACTGGCTGAAGAGGCGTGCATGCTAGGCCACAAGGTCTTTCCTAAAGGACCACCCAAGCTCTGCTGAAGATGACTGAGAACATGCACATAATGGTTATTTTTGAACTATTTGTACTCATAAAGGTTTATTAAACACTCTTAGGTAGCCTGAACAATTTATCGCACCCTGAAGGTGCACTTCCTGTCTCAACCAACCTATAATCAATCCATTACTCATTTACAGCATGCTCGTTGTCCTTGTATTCAAACACCTCTTCATGTTTCTAACTCCTATCCTAGATTTCAGAGCTTTGCTAGGCATGGTATGTCTCAGTTCAAGAAACAAACTCAAATGAAAGAATGAGGCCACTAAAAATTACGGAAGACTGACACAGAGGTATTTATGAAAGATCTAGTTTCACATATTTAGATGAATACACTCGTAAAGATGAAACAAAAGGCACTTTCTTCTTATACGTTGTATTTTATAAAGTAAAATCAAACTTTTCAGACAATGCAATAGGAAAGATGGCATGGAATTGGTTGTTTAAACTAGTTTTAAGCTATGTCACAGACTAGAAACACAGAAAGGCTTGTACTTTTTGAGTAAGAGAGATAAAGGAGCACAAGAGACCAACTCAACAGCTAAGGAACTATGGCAATCCAGTGAAACATGACTCAATTACAGCCCTTCATTTGATGAATATTTAATTATCTATACAAAAATGGGATGGCCTCACATTTGGAAACTGAGAGTAGCTTTCTCCCAGAATATTCTACAGCCAACTGATTAAGGACCTTTCCAGAAAGACAGAATTGTCTTTTCTGTGAACTGCTCTAAATTAAGGGTAGGAAGTATTTCAAATCAGGTTTCTCAAATCCTGAATTTCTGCTATAAAAGTTAAACCAGTGCTTATAAAGAATTTATAGACTTAATCTGGGGATGTGGATTCCAGTAGACAACAGGACACAGCAAAGTAAAACCTAAATTCCCCTTTTTTGTGTTGCCTTAAGTCCTTTCTAATTATGTGGATAGATCATGGCATGGTGAGTAGATTTTAGCTTTTACAGCATCTCAGTAAAGTTGCCAATTTTCATCCATGTTTTGCCCTTGGAGAACTAAGACATTGCATAACAGACTTGCACCAAAAAAAAAAAGTTTGCAGCTGCATTTAAAATTACATTTAGGGGTTCTGAGTCCCCTTCTTATATTGTATGTATCAGACTGTCATACTGCTTCTGCACTTTATTTGTAGACTTTTTTACCTTGCATCTGTTGCCTCAAATAAAGTTCATGTGTCTTTTTAGGGGTGATGATTAGGAAATTGTATGTTAAAGATACACAATATATTTTAAAAATTCCCCCTTTAAGTTTTGGAATTCATATTGAAGAATTCTGCTCCCTGGTCTTGGAAATCATCACTGACAGGTTGCATGTGGCGCTGGAGATTATTATGTTCAAGAAACTTGATTAAATTTTGGAGCACACTTTGGAACAGAATGTGCTGTTAGGTTCACTTTTTCAATAGAAAACCTGTATTTTGATCTTAGATATCTAGTTTAGATCGCAATATATTCAAAATGTGCATTGTGAACAAACATGATAGTGGGTATTTATTTAACTGTTCCGCATTTAAGATTAGCATTTAGACAAACATATGAAAATGGAATGCTGCTGATTATTTTTTTCACAAGTATCAGCAGGGGAATCTCACAAAACTGTACATCTGTAGACTCCTTGTGATTTTAAAGAGGCCTTTTTGATATATCTGCATTGTATTTTGAACTTATATCTATCAAACATGGAAGCTGTAGTTTTAGGATGATGTTTATTTCACAGAGCAATCTTCTGACCCATTAGTGGAACAGCTTCCTCTTTCTGATCACATCTGGAAAACAGCAGAGCAAAAGGAGAGGACAAGTACTTTCTTCCTGACCATCCTCAAAATTACTTTTTATCAGAAATCTGTAGAAGTGCTATTCCATGTCCTGTTTGGGGTAGTCAAAACAGTGGTGGTCTCACGACAGGTTCGCCTTTAATCATATACAGAAAGATGTGGTAGAACATAGTGCTACTGCTTTACAGATGACATTTAGCAACTTGTAACAGAAGGCAGCACCAGAAAATCACCACTTGTCCAGATACATGACAAGTACTGCTCTTCAAAGCAGACCTGAATAACTTTCTTTTGTGTCATGCCTCTTTGCTGGATCAGATATTGCTTCATATTGTTATTAAGTGACAAAAAAAAAAAAAGAAAAAAAAGTTAAATAAAGAACACACTCTGTCTCCACTGAGAAATCCTTGTGCTCTCAAGTATTTTTCTAAAGGATTAGCAGGGGAAAAAAACCCTAACAGCGATAAAACACCATGCAAAAATATCACTTCTTCTACTGCTTTCTTTGTCATAAGGATTTACATTATGCCTATCACCACCATATCTCATCCCTGATGATAGATTTTTTTAAAAACATGGAATTCCAGAAAAGATAGTACTCAGTAAGGATGCCTTCAAGATGAATATTCTGCTGATCACCACAGAATGTAATACTGAGCTTGTGACAATATCTACTGGAAACATAACTGAACTAAATGTAATGTTCTGGATGGCGATTTGAGTATTGGAACTGTTACTGAGGATAGATCCTCATTTTGCTTTGTCAATATCAAGTTTTGGAAAAACCACAAAAATATTAGTCCAATTTTCAACCTGTATGCCAAGAATATTACAGGAAATGTAGAAGACTACTCTTCTGTTTCTGTCCTATGCATAATCTTTTTTATTGCAGCATCACCAATAAAACAGAAACACCAGATCCTGTTGTTATCCCAGTGAAGATATGCAGATTTCTACCTACCATGGATATAGGTAGGCATTCTCTGTTTCTGTACATGTAATTATGGGCAGTTCTGCTTTTGTTAGGCAGCTTGCCAATCATTCCATCATGTTTCCTTTTAAGAAAAAAATGGAATATTATTTTCCAATTAATACACATTTTTAAATGTAATTTTAAATTATTTTCAATTGCTAACAAGTCACATAAGTAAGAGTACTAGTAATCTAGCAAGCCTGCGTTATATTTTTTTTAACGTGTGCTCCCAAGAACATTAATGAAATTTTGCTTCATCCTATTTAGTTTTAAATGAGTGTACCAGGCCATAGGCTCTTACTAACATTTATGATCATATTTCTGATCCCTAAAATTTATGTATGTGTGTTTTGGATAAAGTTGCACATTTTGTATGCCACTGCAAGGATGCATTCCCTGGCTCAGTATTCTAACATTAAAAATGTGTCACGTAGAAGTTTGGTAAGTGTGCAGTTTCACACTTATTTCATATATTGCAGTGGGGTAATAAGCTGGATTTTTTCTCATTCTGCTGCTATATCAATTATTTGTCTGTGTCTTACACACATAAGCAAGATAAAGGAAAAAATGACCATTTCTCCAGGATTATGTGGGCAAAACAGGTTCTTATGAAATACTGCTTCAAAAATCAGTTCCTTATAGGTATAGAACACATTTAAACAATCATTGTTATTATTTTGTTAAGGCTGTTGCCCTACGTCTGCAACAATTAAGGATTATTCATAGCAAGATGAATTCTATACACTTCAACAGGAAATTTTTTTGAAAAAACTCTGCAAGATAAAGGTTTTAAGTTCAACTACCGTGTATTGTCCGCTCTTCTCCATTTGCACACCATCTTACCAAACAGTCCGTAGCCACATTCTTCCTAACCTTCCTAAAAGCCTTCCTCCTTTTTTGCTGTTTCTCCCACTTCTTATATTCAGTATAGGCAGAAGCAACATTCAGGACACAGATGGACAGAGATAAAGCAGGCCTGAGGATAAGTGTAGAGAACATACTGTCTCCTGCTGGTTTCACTGAATATCTTCAAACTGTACTAACTTTTTTCTACGAACTGCCCAGGCATTCCCAAGGGTAACGGCAATCTGAGGGGAGTTCCTGGCAGCGCATGTCTGAAACTAAAATGCCAGGCTGAAGGGGATGCGTGTGCTGGCACGGTCACAGGATGGTCACAGAACCTCAGTGTCCTGCTGTTTCTCTGTGATGCTCCCCCATCTTTAGGGACAGCTTTTCCACCCAACTCCAATGAAATGATTTAAAACAATCTCCACCGAGAAGTCCATACGGAATTTTTAAATGAAAAGTACCGTAGTCTAGCTTCTTACACTGGTGGATACGTTCTGGAATATCTTAATTTCTGTAATGACCTGACAATAACTAAAGTATTTGGATAAAATAATGCACCATTATTTTGAAAATAATGTCATATCACAACAAATTTGTCAGTAGGGGGATGAATTTATTAGAAATCAAATAAATAGCACATGCTACTATGCTACTTGTTATTTATATTACTGAAATTAATGTTTCACGTGGACAATGTTCTGCATTATGTTTACTTTTGCAGATGTGTTTTATAAACAATTTCACAATCCTCCCTCCTTGTCCTTTGTACATACTTTGCTAACGGCTATTGATTGACTACTTAAAAGTAAATAGTGAAATTTAACTAAGCATGGGTTCCACAAATGGCATGCGTCCTGTATCTATAAAAGCAAACATAAATAACGTTATTTCTACTTCAGTTTACTTAACTGTACATCTTGTGATTATAGGATGAGAGATAAAAGACAGTAACGTCTAAAGTGAATTCCGGCACTGGCATTTGGTTAACAATACTTTTCACAATAAACTTCGCTTAATCAACTATACAGTTGAAGAAATAGTCAGAGAAGACCTTAGGTTGGATTCTAACTTTGATATCAGCAGTGCTTTATAACCTGGGAAAAGGAGGCAGAGGAGCTTTACGCCATCTGTTCCATTCCATCCCTAATCTGTGGGCTGCCTTATGCTTCACTTAAATGAAGGCAGCAGATACTGACTTTGGCCAGGATCTCTGAAGCTCTCTCTGCTCGAACCCTTGCAGCCCTCCAATGGTAGGGAAGGTGGCAGAAGACAGAGATAAGTACATCTACCCCGCTGAAGCAGGTGACTGCAAAGTCACCTGTTCAGGGAATTACAAAAGGGACCTAGGCTACAGACCTCACCGGTGTGATTACTGAATCCGCCTTGCACGAGAGGGTATTCCACGCAATATGAAAATAAACAATTCTCAGATAATTTATCCAGACCTGGTTCTAAATAAGTCAAGTAATGTACTTCTAGAACTCCCTAGGACATATTTCTGCAATCCAAATGTATTTAGTTGTTAAAAAAAAAAAAAAGGCGGGGGGGGAATGCTTAGTGGAGTTCTGTTTAGCTGTATTTCAGAGTAACAGTCCTACACTTGAACTGCCTTAAAGGTTGTTTTTCTCTGTGCTTCCCTCTATTTCTCTGGCAAATTTACTTTCTCTTTGCAAGAGAAGATGCAATGTAACTATATGAGAAAATTCTATTACTTTTGCATGTTAGCTTTCCTGGCTGAACAACGGGTCCCATTTGCATACTTTGAAATACTTTCAAGATACAAGGAAGTTTAAAGGCTAGGATACTATTTGATATTTAGTGGCTTAGATAAACGGCAGATCTCGGAAAGGTCTCTCTGCAGTTTAAAACTAATGGGAGAAAAATGTGATACTAACAGGACTGATGGCAGAACACAACCCTAAAAACTGCATTTTTTATATATTCTAAAATGAAACACTAATTTGCATGAGTGAGACCTGCATGTATAGATTTATCTCTCTGTATTCAGTGGGAAACAATTATTTTATCTGTAAGCAAGCACCTAAATTTACCATATGTGCATTGAGAAGAAGACACAAATTTTTATTACCCATATTAACTGGTAAACTTATGACTTTTTAATTGCAAAATCATTTTAATTCTCTTTAAAACTTCCTTAGTAGACCAAGTATCTAGTAATTCCACTGCTTTTCTTGAAATTCTTAGAATAACAAGCTATATTTCCGATGTCATCATTAAATTGATCTCATACTTTACATAAAACTGTGCGACATTAAAATGTGCAAAACTGCACTCAGCCTTGGCTGCTTCTTTATCATTGTAAGACTGTATCTGACAGTTCAGATATACAGCTGGGGCCCAAAAGTTGTATTTTGTCACACTGATGCTAGGTAACTTTTTTAAAATTACACCCTCCCATCAAAAAAATAAAATACTCTGCTGTTGTATGATATAAATCTAATATAACTGAATGTGTTTTGAGGTATTCATGAGTTATATGGCCAGACTGAACTTGTCAGAAAAGGAGACTGTATTTCAGTCTTTATCACTCCAAGCTCCGTTTCAGTATTTTACGCACATGAATTCCTTTTCAAAAGTACTGATAATCTACATCTACAGTCAAAAGTGTAAGGTGCACGTTTTGCACATTTGAAGGCTGTCTTAATACAGTTTTCTTGCTTATACAGCAGTAAAATAACCAGGAACAATTACAAAATGTGGTAACTTAACTATTCTTTAAGGACTGTAATGAGCGAGCATGTCTCAGGTTAGTCTTTTTCATCTTATTTGGCTGTGAGCTACTTCAGGATTTTTCAAACATTTCTATAACTGCATTTATTACCTATTTCCAAGGGCTTACTTTTCTAAACATGCTACCAAAATCTTTAAAATTCCCATTTGAGCCTCATAATACATTGTTGAGAAGTTAGTGTAATGCACATAAGAAACAAAGGGAGAAAAAGAAAATGTACTTTACATATAACATAAACTTTTCAAAATACAGATAGGCAAAGCTAGAACGAAAGAAAATCAGAATGTGCTTTCAGTGTCCATTAAGATGAAACATCTGAATTTACAGGAGTTTCCTGTCTGATTATAATAACACACACAAAATTAAATACATAAATATTAATTTTATGTATCACATAAGATGAAGACAATGAAAAAACCAATGTTTACATTTATGGTTGACTCATTAGTGTTTTATTATGTGAAACACTAGGAGGCATCAGTTGGGTAAAAAAAAGAGTTCTTCTTTTGAAAAATGGTAAGAAATTAGCATAGAAGTTACCAGCTTGGAAAGTTTCATACTTCCAAATGTTAAAGGCTGTATGTTATAACTAAATTATGCAAATAGCCGAAACTCTCTATTCTCAGTGATAAATCACATATTTAATAATATAGGAACAACATTTAATTTCCTAACTCTTTTCAAACCAGACTACTATGTTCACATACGCAACATGAAGTATAGTTTTACATCATATTACGTTTTTAAAAATAAGAGAATAGAGGTAAACTAAGATGATTTACTTGTTCCTCATATTCTACTTTTTGATAAATCTGCAAAGCCCTGACATGTTTTATGCACTCTCCTCTGTACGTAAGCTCTTAATAGAGTAAGTGCAGTGAATTTAGTATAGTCCTAGGCACTTTTAAGAACTTTTAATTGCTATTACAGAGCATCATCTAGGCAAAAATGTTTTTAAAAAATCCCAGGGTAATCATCTACTGCATGTTAAAAACCTTTCCCAAAAGCGATGAATTAAACGGCA
Source organism: Haliaeetus leucocephalus (assembly GCF_000737465.1). Taxonomy (NCBI): domain Eukaryota; kingdom Metazoa; phylum Chordata; class Aves; order Accipitriformes; family Accipitridae; genus Haliaeetus; species Haliaeetus leucocephalus. The sequence continues at coordinate 3,063,838 of NW_010973034.1, read as the reverse complement.
TTTTTAAAATTTGTATAACAATGCTACAAGTGGCTATACCTTTTACTATAAAGTCATACGAAACCAGTAATGTCAAAATTGAGTTTTCCTTCCTTTGAATTGCATTTAACAATGACTAAGCAACAGAGTTATAGTTGTCTTATAAAATAATCAATTGAAATTGAAGTGTGCCTTGCCATGCTGCAGCAATCAGCTTTTATCTCTGCCCAATCAAAATGACATGTGAACTGCCTAATCCTTCTTTTGTAAGGCACATAAGACTTTGTTGTCACTGTTGGTTTTGTGAATCGCCTCTATAAGCTGGTCTGATTTCCTAAAGATGACAGATCCTAGTGAATAGACAAGCTCTACTGCACTGCAGTCAATGAGACAGTGAGATTAGAGTGGAGGACTGAAGACACCAGCTTTTAATCACCTGTCCACATGCAACATTGGCCATCAGTTCTGCGAAAATCACCTTAAAGCTGGTCAGTAGACCCAAATAATTTATTTAAAACTAGAAAATTAAAAATTTAAATTTTTCAATTTTTCACTTGCACCATCAGTTGTGTTTGCTGACCGGAGTTGTTCTAAGCCCATTTTGTTTCGGAAAAAAGATTCAAAATTGTATTTCCATCCTTTTCAAATACCAGAATACTAACCCTACTCTTAAGCTTGAAGTTTTCTAGCTGTTCAAATTACATATGTAATTTTTTTGTATTCTATCCCTAAGTCACCATAGAGCCTAAATGAGGATGTAGCAAAATCTCTCTGCTGATATCATACAGCAAAATTTAAAAATCTTAAAATACATCACAAATATAACTGCTTTGGTTATTCTTCAAAATGCTGAAGCAGAAACTATAAACTCCTTGAAATTATATAGCACCTTATTTATGTTCATCTTCATAATCAGCATTTTCAAAAGAATACTGCTACATCTTGATTTTTTGGACAAATTATCATGGAATTTAAAATAATGATGTCCAACAGGTAAAAATGGAGTATACGTATCAAAACCCAAATGCTTATTCTTGCAAGCACCTAATAGCAGTTAATGACTTCTTGCTCAATGAGATGTAGAAATATCCTTAGCTGTCTCTGAAGATGAACTGAACTATTCTGGTGAACAATAAATTAACCTGTTATAGAGAAAAGTAAAATTAAAAGAAATGAAGTTGGCAAAAGTATTCTATTCACAACTTCTGCTCAGTTCCTAAGTTTCTATGTAGTTATATTTATCTGCTAAATAGTGGGCTATCAAAATCTTTCAGAGGTAAACTTTTGGAAAAAGCTTCAGAAAGCTTCATTTCTCTTTGTCTATAGTATTTTAGATGTTTTAAAAAACAGAGCCATTTAAGAGAGGAATCTCTGTTTTTGAGTATACATGTTGCAGGTACACAAATTAAGAGTGTTTATAAAAAAATAAGAACACTTTTCTTATCCTATATCAAAAGAAAATTCACAGTAGGTAAGTATTTGTATGAATTTTCTTATGACGTTCCAAAACCAGCAGCTCAGGAACGTAACTCTAAAAGACTTAATCTCACACACTGTTCATCATTTAGTACCAATTTCTACAAGGCTCTTAAGCCTAAATTTCCTTTTTTCTTGGTCAGGTAATCTTAAGAGGATACAGACATATCTGATTCTTGCATTCATTTATAGGACACCAAAAGTGACATTCTTTACATCTCTGTCCTAAGAGAGCTATGGGACAGGCAAGAAGTTTAGGACGCCTCAGGGCCTGATCCTGTAAATCATTATTCCCGTGACTTGTTCATTTTCACACAAGTAGTCTCAGCATTGTCAGTCAGACTAGTTGTGTAAGTACTGTTTGCATGAAAGAAGGTTTTCATGTTCAGGTCCCAAGAACTATCTTCTCCTACTAGCTGTGTAGGGCATATTAGTAGATATATCTGTAAACAGCAAGTTTTTAAAATAAAAGGATGTGTACTACAAGGAACATGGACACTCTGACTTAAGGGCCATTCTCTTCAGTTCCTCTTCAGAGAATTTTTCCATTAATTCCAAAGGGACTTAAGTGCTAGCAGAGACTTTAGTGTTAAGACCTGATATGAACTATGCATTCATTAATATAGAATGAATAGTATAACACATATTTTAATAAAACTGATAAAGTAAGAAAGTCTTGTGGGTTTTTTGACTTAGTGTCAGGTACCTAAAATCATGTAACAAAACCAGTTCACAAAATAACAAATCCCCAAAGTGGCCATTTGCCTGAGTGTTTGAACTGGAAATCAGTATGTATGCAATACAGAGGTTAGAACTGGTTCACAGGTGGTTATATTTCCATGCCCTGCCAACCCTCTAGGGATTAGAGTTATTATACTCCGTACAAACATCTTTACTCTTCAACCACAATACCCGGGAAAGTGCCAATAAAAGAAATCTAATCACATTTGCATCTAAAATAATTGTTTTATCATCCATCTTGTAGTTCTTTTAAAGTGAAGGTACGAAACTAGGACATTTGCCATTAAGCTGATTGTCAGATATGTGCTAGGAAAATGCATTTTGTGTCAAAACAATTCTTTTCTGATCACCAGTAAAATACTGGCAAAGTGCCCTTCTCTGCTTAATTGTCTTAAATCTTTAGTTTTAAGTCGTGTATGACAGTATTTGATTTCAGGATGCAGGTATTTGCTAATAATAATTATTATACACAATAAAGAAAACAGAACTCTTCTATAAAAGACAATGCTTAGGTTCGCACAATGATTCGTGAAGTTTTCTTTCTTTTTTTTGTTTTTTTTTTTTGAGAAAAGGAATTATGAGCTTGCCTTTATACTTGTTCTGTTTTTCAAGCTGACAGAAGGTCACACTAAGTTTTATGGGAAACACTAAGTATTACAGTTACATAATGCACCAATAGTCTTATAAGTCCCTCATTTACATTAAACTTTATCTTAGCCTGTAAGTAACTGTACTGCAACTAAACCAGCCGTTTTGTAAGGCTGATTAGCTTTACTCCCCTGTGTTAAAAAACGTAGAGATTACTCAAAGTACTATGTAAAGCTCAAAGCATACTATCCCAAAAGAGGTTTGCAGCCCATGACTTAAATTCCCACATCAATGTAAGGGGTCTTTCCATCTCAAAGGTAAGTATTCAGACGAAAGATGCACAAAGTTAAGCAGTTGCAAGCATACATTACCTAAACTCAAGAACTGAAGAGACTATGATACAATGAAGTTTAAAGAGCATTCCACCTAAACTGGATTGTTTCCTTAGTCTGGTAAATTAGGGTGCAAGCACCACAAGGTCATAGCATTTGGTGAAGTATTCAAATCAAATCAGATTTGAACACTTCACAATATCAGGCATACAAATGATGTAAGCTAACTTCATCAAAGTTTAAACACTTATGACACTGAAAGAGACAAGTCAGCAATAATTTACTAGACAGCAATTTAACTACGTTACTTGTCTAGAAAGTTACTTTTAAGCAATTGCACAATCATACACTTAAAAAGTCTGCAAGCAACCTCACTCCCAGTCCACATACAATGACTGAAACATTCTTCAAACGCAATAGGAAATGTACCTCGGGCTTTTGTACCATGCCCGCTGCGTTTTATTCCGATGCTGAATTTCACTGGTACTTACATTATAAACATTTAGCTGTTTGGATGATCAGACTAGTCCTTGAGATATTTTCCTTTCACAGGAAAAAGAAAAAATCCCTTTACTTCTTCCAGCCTTAAATATTCACCACCTGGTTCAACATGCAGCCTCCTTGAATCACACACACAACCTTCAAAGTCAATCCAATAAGCAGCCAGAAGATGTCTGGGGTGTGTGTGTGTGTGTGTGTGTGCGTGCGTGTGTGTGCAGCGTGGAGGAGGAGAAAGTGGCTGAGCTGCTGGTCGGATTAAAAGTAGCCGGGCTCGTCCTGAAAGCGTCCAGGAAGGAAGTGACAGCAGGCGAATGGGAAAAGGCGAGCAGCTCGCAGCCTTTGTAATGTCGCGGAGGGGAAGGGGGAGGCGAGGAAGGGATTCAAACTACACGCCTGATGAGGTGTCCTTTTCTGCTTCGCTCCCTCTTCCTCCCTTTTCTTCTCCTTCTCCGCGTCTCTATTTCTCTCTCTCTCTCCCACAATCCCAAACGAATGACTCTCTCCTCCCGAGCTGGAGAAATAATCAGTTTCACTCTTGCAAAAAGGGGGCGGGATCAGATCCCGAAAGCGTTTTAATAAAACAAACATAGAGCAGCAGCAGCGGCAGCAGCTCCCTTCCTTGCCCCTCTAGTCTAAACTAGATTGATAAATTACTCCACTACACCACTTTAATTATGTATATGGTATGCAGAATAAATCACTGAACATCAGCACCTCAATCAAGCACTTTTTAAATGATAATTGCATCTTGGGTGAATCAATCTTTCCATTCCTGACATTTTGCTAATTTTAGTTGTACGGTGGGGGTAATGGCACACGCCACACGCGCACCTAAATGACAATCCTTTATTACGCCGAGCGAAGACACCGCGGCCAGCCGGTGCGTATCTTCCCCCTCCTGGCGAGGGACCGCAAGCGTGAGGACGGCGGATCGCTGCCACGGCCGGGGGCGGGGGGGGTGCGTGGGCTGGTGTGGAACGGGCAGCCCCGAGGCTGCACGCCGCCTCCACGGCCGGTGGGCTCGGGCAGGGC
>NW_010973034.1:3055586-3059058 GCF_000737465.1 Haliaeetus leucocephalus | reverse complement strand
GAGTAGGAGCGATCCCGGTGGCAAAGTTTGGGGCACCCCAAAGGGGAATGAACGCTGGCCAGATAAAATCCCACTCGCCTCCTCGCGCGGGTCCTGCTGACGGCCGGCCGATGGAGACTCTTGTCAGACTTACCCGCAGAAATGCAGCATTACCAGCACACTGTGTGAAAGGACAGGACTTTTTTTTTTTTCTTTTTCATAGGCTCATTTGCTTTTAAAACCGGACTGAAAGGGCTGTACTGTATGGGAGCTTGAATCCAAATTAAGCACATGTAGTAATTTGTGAGTAAAACCGGACTTTGCAGATACTCGCTTTAATTTCTGTGTAGATAGCCAACTTTTACGATCCTTCGAGAGCAGCAGGGGAGTTTATAAAAGCACAGACCATTATTTTTATGATAGATTAAGGCACTGCAAATAGGAGCAGCACATGTGATAAAACCAAACGACTGAATTCAAACAACAGTGATAAATATCTATTTGGTTTATTTTAATACAAGTCCTTGGTCTCGCAGCCTTTTCCCCTATAAACATCTCATTGGGCCACTGACCTACTTCCCAAGTTCCGTTTTTGACAGTGAATAAATGCCTTCTCAATTCAACTGTACTTCTTAAAACACGGATGCTCAAAGCACGGTCAGAGCAAAACGACGCTAAGGCAGCTCTAACAAGCACCCTGCAATTGCTCTTGACACAGATCCCTAGGGAATACCCTTTAGTGACTTCGGGTCTCATCATGCCCTGCTCTGCCTTGGTGAGATTTAGATACAGAGCGGACAACTCTCGATGGACGGACAGTTACACACTACAAATGCACCCACAACAACAATGACAGTAATACTGATGTGCCTAGAGCCACCAGGCAGCCAGACACTAGCCAAGCACATTGTGTACGGTGGTGAGAGGCACATATGCTCGGCAGTGTCAGCAGCGGAGCCCGAGTAACGTTGGGGAAGAAACACTTTCTCAGCCTCAGGTTTGGCATCAAGCGCAGCAGTAAAGAAATACGGAACAGTGACACGGGTTGTACCCTTGCTATGCCGCTTCTGCAGACGGTTTTCGTCTCCCAGGACGGCACACAACTATCCAGTAATATTCAGATTTTCTTAGGGGCAAAACCAGAAAACTGTTAAGACTTCGCACTTCTGCACTCCAATAGAAAATGACTGTTGTCTGCACTATTTTGCGCAGGATACGTTAAGTTTTCAGGTGTCTGGCTAGTTGGTAACACAGCCCTTCAGCTGGCAAGGCAGAACACGAGCACCGTCGTATCTTGAAAGTAATTATTAGGGTAGGCAAGTATTTCAGAAAATAAAAGTACACAGCAGCTTAGCAGATCTGCTACACCTCTGTGTGGGCACTTGTGGCCTAATCTTTAAATAGTGGTGACCTTCACATACTGGAGTACCTTAAAGCCATGCCAAGTTTTTGTCACGAGCACAATTCATCAAATTCATGTAAAGGACACCTCAATTTTTAAAACAGAGTTCAGATGCTAGATGGACAAACAGATATACGGGGAGGGATCAGGCTTTCTCACTCATCTCAGGGTTAGATCAGGCATGGATTTAGGCAGTATCTTTTGAAGTGTTTAGGATTTTTCTCTCTCTTTTGCTGCATTTAATTTTAAAATCTGGAATAATTTCAAACAGTGAAAAACCTTTGTTCTGGTGTCTGTACTTGTACTGATGCTCCACAAATGCACCCTTTTCAAATTTCTGGCACGAGACTCAGATCTACTCTTTTTTGCTGTCCACAGGTCATGTGCAGGTCTGCTGACAAAATTATTTTTTTCTTAATCCACCACCTGAGGCACGCAAAGTTTTAAACAATGAGACATCAGTCAAAGTGTAATAATTATAAAATCAGTTCTCCGAAGTTTTATCAAAGAGTGAAGTGTGTATCCAAGTATCTCTTTTCCTCACAACTGTGATTATCTCAAGGTAACATTTCCTTTGAAGGTGATTATCAAAGTCTGTTTTTGTTCTTTTGTGGATGCAGAACATATCTTTCCCTTAGGAGGAATGAGATTGCCAGCTTACATCTTTTAATGGCGTTTAAACTGAAAAGCAGTAAGGTTACTATGAAATGATCCACCTCCTTTGCATCTTAACCCTGGGGTGGCTTGGTTTCTATTTTCTGTTTAAAGTTCTGCTCAACCCCACTCCACTCCACGCCTCGCTCTCTTCCACCACCTCCCTATTTGTAAGAGCAACACAGTATAACACTTCTTCCCATGTCTGGCTGCTTTTAAACTTGGCCCACGCTGGGTGCAGCGCTTGAAGTGAGCTTTACAAAATTATTTTAAAGTGAGCTGGGGCGGTTGCCACAGCAACCCACCCTGAGAGAAATCGAGGCTATAGATTAATCTACCCCACAAGATTATTCAACAGTACTGTATTTGTTCTTCATTCATTCAGAATATTCCCTCAATCCATATGCTTTTATAATGAACAAAAGATGTAAACTCAGATAATTTCAAAGATAATAGGATATATATTCCAGGAGCACAATTTAAATGCTTTGTAAAGCACTGCAAAGAGCTGAAATGTACATGATTCTTTGCAAAATCATTTAATTGCAAAAAAATATTTGCAAGGTAGGCACAGCTGACATACGAACTTTGAATAAAATTGCATGCCATTACTAAAATGGTGTTATACACATCAAGCAACGATTACAGAAAGCCTTTGTCACAGGTGTACCTGTAAGTACATAATACAGCAGAGCTTGCTCTCCAGGCTTTGCTTTTAACATTAAATCTGAAAACAATAAATAGTACTTTGTAATATTAAATGCAATAAATATTAAACACTCACCACATACACCCTCTTTATTGTCAAAATCATCCGCCTCCAATGCTTTACTTAATCTTTCCCATAGTAGTTACTTCACAGTTTACAATTCTTGTTCGGCACCTTAGATGTTTAAAAGCACAAAAGTAGCGTATTATTAAAATGCAAACCTGTAGTACTTAAAATATAGTTAAAGAGATTTATGAAACAATTTCTATAAAAAGAGTCTTTACTGATGTGCACTTAGGCCTAAGAGAAATATCACTTGTAAGTAACTTGACATTTTCGGAAGCTGTAATAAACTCCATCTGAATCCTACCTTAGGGATGCTGCGCTATCAATAAAATTACAAAACTATTGATCTTGGACTGTACTCAGCCTCCAATCGGTACTTAGGAAATTATTTATGCTTTTACACGCATTTTGGAAAACGCGGCTCTCTCATTGTTTAATAAATGCCAATTTAGAACTCCGGGCCAAACGCTGAAACGCTGAAGCCTGGCACACGAATTTCTTCCTTCTTTCAAGGGCAGATGTGTGCTGTGCCCCCGCCCAGGGACGCATCTCCTCGGGTCTGCCTCGGGGAAGGCAACACCGGCTGACACCGGCAGAACCTTTTTTTAACCCAAACGCCCGTTTTTTCTGCGCAACCTGTGGCCAGGAGGTGTCGTCCCCCC